>NW_007579715.1:76000-89774 GCF_000690725.1 Stegastes partitus
GGCGGCGGCTGACCCACATTCAGCCGACACACTGGGACTGCAGCCACGGAGCAGCGCCGGGTTCACATCCACACGGCAGGAGCTCACCTTGTTTGTAGATGGGAGGCTTCTTGTAGATGTTGCTGCCGTTTTCTGAAAGAGAGAAAGAAAAGCCCACTTCAGCCGCTCCTCCATAAAGACCCGTTTGTGAAGCTGGTAGAACCGTCTGAAGGCTTAGCTCTGAACCCAGCAGCGCGTCTGAAAGGTGTGTCACTGGTAAAAGAACTGTCAGAACTGCACCATGTATCAGCTGGTTTGGGTTTTCCACTGTCTGATGGTTCCTGAATGCATCACGAGTCAGAGGAAGTGAGCAGCTCTGAGCTGTTTCATCAGCATCACTTCCTTCTACGGGTCTCATTTTAAACAAAACAGAACCATGTGCACCAGACTCTGCGTGAACATAAAACCTGCTGGATCAATAGATAAAAGCAGCACGGCCCAGAAGCAGCGTGGAGAGGAACCGGCTGTTGGAAGCTCAGATGGTGAAGCATGAAGGTGTGACAGGAAGGAGGCGGGACTTTACCGGGCCTGTGGAAGTGCTGCACGCTGCTCTTGGTACCAGACGGCTGTGTGTTGGGTGTGTTTGGCGGGTTTGGTGTCTGTGGCGTTGACGGGGTGTGTGTGCTGTGTGTTCTGCTGGTCTGGACGGTGGAACCAGGCGAAGAACCTCCAGGAGATCGATTCTCCAGCCACTCCCTGGACTCCTTGGACAGGTTCTGGTAACGCAGACAGGCAGAAGATCAGAGCTCTGCTTAGCGCCAACACTCCTCAGTGACCTATATGAGCTCAGAGAGAACCATGAGAACCACCCGTAGAACCCGTAGGACTTCCTCATCTACCACCAGGACCTCCTAAAGGATGAATACAACCACCTGAGGGACCAGTGAAACCTCCCCAGTGACCACTAAAACCACTGAGACATGTGGGGAACCTCCTTCGTTACCAATAGCACCTCCTAAAACGCCAGGAGAACCCCCTCAGCAACCAACAGAACCACCCCGTGACCACTACACCCACCTGCAGGACTCCCACCAGCATATCCTAGATAAAACATCTCAAGAACTTCCTAAACTGTGACTAGAACCACCCTGAAAAGTCCTGAAGCCTCTGAGCACCAGTGGGACCTCCTAGAAGAGCTCTTTAATTATGACCACTAGAAACTCATGAAGGTCTGCAGCAGCGTCCTGAACGACCAGAAGAACTAGAACTACGTTTAGGAGACTGAGACCCTCCTCGGTGACCAGTACACCTGCAGAAACCTGATCTACAACCACAACGATCCCCTGAAGAAACGCTAGAATCTCTGTGATGACTATCAGACTTCCAGAATGTCCTGAAGGTTGTTTAGAACCCCCTGAATGACCCCCAGAACCTCCCTCTTCGGTAACCGTTAGGAACAAACCGCTAGCACCACCTTAGAACCCGTACTAGCAAGAACTCCAACAATAAAACCATCTAGACCCCTGGAAGCTCCTCAATGTCCACTTCAACACCGAGGTCAACAGAACCTCATCAGGTGAACAACTGAAAGGACTCATAGAACCACTTGGTGCCGGTCCACAAGGTAAACGCATAAATTGCTGCAGACCAGGAGCCAGAACGAGCTTCATAAGAGCTCACAGAACAACGGGATGATTCAGAGCGAACCGGCAGAGATGTGTCGAAGATCTAATAATAAACCAACGCCCACGCCGGAGTCGGAGATCTGCTTCTGCCACGAAGCTGCAGGCTCTCATTAGACCACATTTCTACGGCGCGTTCGATTTACGGACCAACAGGGTGAACGTGAACCATCACAACGTACACTTTAAGCTGAAGAACATGTGAGGAGGGCGAACGGGGACTTACCTCTGGGGAGGGAGGAGGCGAGATGGAGCGAGGAGACAAGGACCTCTGGAGGAAGAGAGCATTAAAAGAGATTAAACACTGCTGACCTGATTTTAGGATTTTCTACTTACTCTTCATTCTTAAAAACTGACGTGGCTCAGCAGGCTGCCTGAGCAGACAAACTCAGGGAACAAATGCCCGTGAGGAGGTGTAGATGCTCCTCGTCCGTCCTGTTCAGACCAACCGGTCAGCTCAGATGGAACCCCAGCCCCTACCCTCACCTCGCCTTACTCCAAGTCTGCACCGTGAAATTGAACCATTTACGGTCTAATGCGACCACAGAACCAGCTCCAGTACCACCAGCACACACTCGGGCTCAGCTGTGCTAACGAGCTGTCGGCGCTCTAAGCGGCAGATTGATGTCCTCGTTAGCAGCCAGACGCACAACTAACCAACCGGCAAACCAGCGGCGGGCAGACCAGGCAGCCGGCGTCACGCTGGCCGGTTCCTCCTGATGCCCAGGATGTCCCAGACACACAGAGAAGAAACAAACGTCCCTCTGAGACGCTGTGGAACCAGAGGACCCATAAAACCCTGAGTTACTGCACATTGTGTCAACAAACCTGGTGAGGAGCTGGTTTAGTCTGACCTGCTTCAGAAGAATTCACTGAACAGTTCATTACTAGCATTAACACAAAACCATCTACAGCCACCAGGAGAACACTTCAGCTGACCCAAACCCCCCAAAAGAACCCACAGCATCCTGTGACGACTACTAGAACCTCCTAAAACACCTGAAGAACTTCCTTAAATGTGACTTCATAAAGCCCCTGAAGGACCCTTAGAACCCCCCGAGTCTCCACGTCCCTTCTGTTCTTCACTCTGTTGAAACTACCTCACAGACCCGCAGAACCTTCTGAAGGACCACAAGAGCCTCTTTGAACATCTATAAGAGCACCCCAGTTAGGACCACCAGAACCTCTGACATGACCATCAGAACCCAAATAAGCGCTAAAAGCCCTGCGATGATCTCCAGATTATTAGAGGACTCCTGTGACTCCCTAACTGACGACATTAACCACCAAAAATATGACTAGAACCACGTCATGATCCACAGAGCACCCTCAGTGGCCGTAAGAACATCTGAAAGGCTGATGGGAACCACTTAACAGAGCCACAGAACCTCCTCTGTGATAACTAGAACTACCTAAAGCATGACTAGAACCACCTTAAGGGCTCCTAGAACATCCTCGGTGGCCACTAGAACACCTGAACTAATGTTGGGAAACACCTAAAAATGCCATAGAAAGACAAGAACATGACTAGAACCACCGTAGGAGCCCAAGAACCTCCTCAGTACTCATCTGAACATCTAAAAGGATGAAGACGGTTTGACTAGAACCTCCTCTGTGATAATTAGAACTACCTAAAGCATGACTAGAACCACCTTAAGGGCTCCTAGAACATCCTTAGTGACCACTAGAACACCTGAAAGGATGATGGGAACCACTTAACAGAGCCACAGAACCTCCTTACTGATAACAAGAACTTTCAAGAACATGACTAAAACAACTTTAAGGGTTCCTAGAACATCCTCAGTACTGATCAGAACATCTCATAGAATGAAGACGGATTGACTAGAACCCTAGAACCGCCTCTGTGATAACTAGAACTCCCTAAAGCATGACTAGAACCCCTCAGGAGCCCTACAACGTCCTCGGTGACCACTAGAACATCCCAAACCAACACACTACAAACAGTGACGACGCTGTGGATGGATGACCCGACGTATTTTACATAAAACCTGTTACTGGGAGAACGCCGGAGACTGGGAGCATCCCTGTAACCATGGCAACAGGGATGCTGACGCTGCCTGAGAAGCTACGGGTAGAAGCAGGACGTGGTCGTCACCTCCAGAGGGCTGTAGCTGTAGTGAGGCTGGTAGATCATCAGGTCGGGCCTCTCTATGTCCAGGATGGCTTTGTCTCTGGGCAGCGCCGCCAGGTCCTTGTAGCCGATGACGCCGTCCTCCACCCGGGCCTGGAGACGGAACCCAGGAGATCACAGATTACCGCTCTGACTAATCTGAACACTAACACAGGTCCATGTGGGCCGGCGTCTCACCACGATGGCAGCAGCCGGCGATCCGGGAACGCTGGTTCCTCTGAGGGACAACACGCTGCCTGGAGACGTCTGGGCCAGCTGCTGCTCACACAATAAGGGACACACAATCACACACAGACACACACATTGTGGTGCTCGGGCCTTTCTGAGCACCGTCGGTGACGTAGCACTAACTCAGGCCTCTGAAAGCTGAACACCAGCAGCACCGACCTGGACCTGAGCGCCACGTCTGTGAGGACCAGACTAGACGTCCTGGTGTTATAAAAACGTCTCCAAAAAGTGTCTTCAACATGTCCCCACCCTCTAACAACGTCCTCCATCACCACAGTGTCCACACTTTACAGTCACTTCTGAACTCTAGGCAGTCTTCAGGTATCTTTAGAAAGACATCCCACTAATGTCCCCACCTTCAAAAACGTCTTCTCTATCTAGAAATGTCCTCACGTCCCAACAAAGCAGAAACCACCAAGCAGCCTATTGAAACGTCCCCAAGTGAGGACCAGGCTGGACGTCTCCACCTCCAGGACGTTTTAGTTTTACGTCACTGGAAACGAACCTGAAACGTCTTTTCTGCTCCCAGTTTAACATATTGGTGCTAAACACAGAAACCTGCGAGACACCCAGTAAAGAGAAGTCACATGACCTTACCTTGGGCATCATCCTGGCTGCTGATTGGTCAGTTCCTGAGAGACACAGACACAAAGGAACCGTGAGTGAAGCAGAGCGAGGCATCATGGGAAATGTACCCAACACTCCGTCTCCTCTCGGAGCCATTAATCAATTAATCAGACGTCATTTACAGCGACTGTCACACGAGTCAGAGACGATTTAAACACACGGGATGGAGGCGAACCGCAGCCTCAGGAACCAATCAGCACGCTCTGACTGATCAGCTGATCGGTGGATTTATATACAGACCTTAAGAACATTTTAGTATGAATGCAGCCATGTTGGTCGGAACTATTCAGTATTTGTTAAAACCCAGTATTTACAGTTTTGGTCTGTTTTACAGCTTTTAAAACGCTTTACTGTTGTTTTATAGGTGTCCTGTGTTTTGTTAAATTACAGAAAATATGTAATAAAATCAGACAAAGTCAGAATGAACATGTGAGTGGTGGTCCGTCCTTCATGTGTGGCTGGAAGATTTTTCTAAACTGGATTTAAATCATCCAAACTGTGATGATTTCACTGATAAATAAAAGAATAATTAAACGTTTTAAGGACTGAAAAATGAAAACTAATTTCCTCTGCTTTCTTGAATTACAGATAAAAGTTAAAAACATTACAGAAACAGAGTTGGCTGTAAATCAAAGCGTAAATATGAAATTAGAAATGAAAAAATTAACTAAACTGTAAATAATCACCTCAAAAATCTGCTTTTTAAAAATACTAATTGGTTCTATTGCTGTCAGACGTCTGTGACGACAACAAGCACCGTCAGCGCTTCCTGAAACCATCGACAGTCCAGAACTCTGAAATGACGTGAAACCAATAAGCGATGAATCGATTGATCGCTGCGGCTCTGAACCAATGAGGCGCCTCCTTCTGCCTCATGCTGGTCCTGAATGCAGGAACTCTGAGTCTGGATGCCGGCTCTCCTGCGTCGTCGCTGGTCCTGGAACAGCGACTGTGTGCTGAACAGATGACTCAGGATCAGCTGACAGAACAACACGACTGAAATCTGCTGCGGAGGCGTTCCACACCAGAGCCCTGTGGAGAGCAGAGTTACGCCCACGGCCTCGGGCAGCAGCGCAACCCTGTGCGCTGGAGGCTCTTCATGGGCCACCACCTATATCACATTTACTGCAGCAGGGGCTGTTAACGGACGTAGCTTCAGCATCTGAAGCTCTCAAGCTGCTTCTTTCTCACAGCCAGCAGGGGGCGACTCCATCGGCCGCCAAGAGTCCGAATAAACGAGAAAATGACCCGACTTCAGGTAACATTTCCCTGAAGAGTTCAGGTGTCAGGTCTCCTTCAACACAGTGGTCCTCAAACTGTTTGAGCCTCGACCTCTAAGACAGCATCAGTTTGTGTTCGTGACCCCCAGTTTGAACTTCTAGCATCTCATGAGTCATAACGCTGTTGTTAAGACGTTAAAAATGAATGTGTTGACTCCACAGATTCATCTTTTTACATTAACTTCCTTTTAAATGAATGAATGAATTTATTTCAAACAAATGAACAGAAAAAAGTATAAAAACAAAGTAACTAATAAAATAATAACAATAATAATAATAATAATAATATGGCATAATCACATCATAATATTAACAAGTTCAAAAAAGGACTGGGAGGAAGTAAACACTTTTATTTTGACAGTCCTGATACTATATTTATATATATATATACTAATATTTACTACTAATATATAGTAGTAGTTATCTGATAAATGTAGGCTTTATTTATTTATGTTTACAATGCTCTGGCGACCCCCCTGGAATAATCTTGGGACCTCCATGGGGGTCCCGCCCCCCAGTTTGAGAACCACTGCTCTAGCAGATGTTTGAGCCGGAGATGTTTTGAAGCCAGAGGACCTGTGAGGAACATTCTGACATGTTCACGCCATAGCAGCTATGTCGGCTAGCCTTTGTGCTAAGCTAAGCTAACCAATGAACATAAAGGCTTTGTGGTGGCATCGCTGCGTGTGCGCGCCCAGACGTTGACGCGACCCCGGCTACGCGCGGCTCTGCTGCAGCTGCCGGGTTGCCAGTTCTGCTTTGTGTGATGCGACACAAAGAGATTGTTCCAGAGTCGGCGGCTTTTTGTGCGACGCGCACACGCAGCGCGGCATCATGGGTAACGTTGGGTCAGCCAGGGTGTTGTTACCTCAGAGAGAAAAAGGGATCATGTCTGTTTGTCTTCAGGCCTCGGCAGCCCGATCAGCACCTGGAACACAGCGACAGCAGAAAACGTGGAGTTCAGAAAGTCCTGAAACAGACGATTCATGTGGAGAAGTGTTGAACATCTCCTCCTTCAGCTCTGATCAGTAAATGACCTCAAATACATGAAGATACCAAAGCCCAGAACATCAATAAATCTGTTGCATCAGGGACACGATCACATGTTTATGTTACCGTCCAGAAGCACTTTTATAATTCAAGATGATTTCTTTATTTATGACCGCATTACATATTGTTTTTATTTAATTTTAAGTTGTTTTGTTTTTCTTAAAGAAACATGAATTAACACAGATACACTCCTTTGATTTATAGTAATAATAATAATAATAATAATAATAATATCACATCTGCTGCATCAGGTTTTATCTTTTTTTAATTTTTTTTTTAAATTTTAAAGCAGCAGGTTTTTAAAGTTGAGATTGTTTCATAAAAGTCACTTCAATCATTCCTGTATTGGTTTTTTATGTATTTTTAGTATTTTTTATAAATCAGCACAGATTCACTTCCTGTTTTGCTTTAATCACTTGTTTTCGCTGCATATATGCTCATTTCTGATTCATTTCTGGAGAAGTTTGTGGACAAATGCTCATATTTTGGCGCTAAACGTGAACATGGTAAATATTTCTAGAAGAAAAACAGCCATTTTTGAGCTATTTTAACCGTTTTGTCTTTTATTTTTGTCGACATTTCTCTTGTGTGTCACTAAACATATAAATAATACAGATTTTATTTTCAGGATTCGACCGACTGGCCTAGAAATGCTAGCTGCTAGCTTGGCAATGCTAACTACAGCTAGCTACTGAGCTACGAATGCTGGAAAGACGCCACTTTTATAATCATCTTTACTTTTTAGAGTCTGCGTATTTGTTTTTGATCAAACTAAACTGAATAAACTTGCTGGCAGTGAACTGATGGAACTCTTTAATCAAGTCGTCTGTAAATGATTCTGTAGTTCTGCTGCTGATCGGTGCGTCGGGCAGGTTGGGCCTCCGGCATCGATCAGCGCTGCAGCTCAGAGTCGCTGGATGAATAATTCATGTGTTCGCAGCTGAAAGAAAACCTCCGTCTGGCCTCAAACTCCACCACAAACGTCCAGATGAACTCCTGCTCATTGCTTAACTTCAGGAGCGACTCCTGCAACGATAATTTGGCTCAAACAGTCGAGGAAACTTTACCCGTGACGTTATGGTTATTTGAAGCGTTGATTCTTTACTGTTAGCCCACTGGTACATTCTCAGACATGTCCTGTTTATTTAATGAAAGTCCAAGATTAATACGGTCATATATATATAAGTACACATTTATATAATCAGTCCTAATTAAGAGCTAAACAGGTGTTGGTTCTGTAACAACACACAGATTCTGACAATTACAAAAATAAATCAATTAAAGAATAAATACAATAAAAGATAAATAATGTGGCAACATAAAGCGATATTAATCATAAATGAGTCCATAAAAGAAAAGGCTGATAAAAGTAGAAATACAAATAAATACAATAAGAAAATTAATAATTATTTATCTTTAAAATATTTTTTACATTTATGTTTTGTTTTTTTATTTTTAAATTTAACATTTTTTTTTAAATGTCGCCATAAAAGCAATAGAAATATGTGCAGAAAAATGTGCATATTTCCTTTGCTTTTAAGGCGACATTATTAAAAAATAATAATAAAAATGAAAAAAAAACCACATTAATTAAAAAAAAAAAAATGTAAAAATAGAAATGCATTTTAAAAATTATTTTTTAAAAATGTAAAAATGACAAAATAAATCCAAAAACGATCAAATAAATCATTATTTTTCTGATTTTCTTCATTGGTCTTTATATTTCCACTTTTCTTTTGTTCCTCTCACTGCTCCATATGAACTGTGAGTCAGTTGGACTCCACTGAGCTTCAGTGTTTTATTCATTCTCTCTGACAGTCAGACTCCTTCTTCATCTCATTTCTCTGTTGGAAGCTCTGGTTGGTTCAACATCTGCTGTGTACAGCTGACAGAACATCTGGAAGCCCGTCCAGGACTTTGCTGGTGTCCATTACAGACTTTATAACCTCTGTGCTGTTACTCTGTTCTGGACTGAACCATATTTTACTCATTGTTAGTTCTGGAGAACCAGAGCCAGTCGGGAGGTTTCTGGACCACCGACACCAGGAGGAACACGTTCACCTCCCTAAAGCTGCTGAAGGAGAAACGAAGCCTTGAAGGTCAGAACAGGACCGAGAGGTCCGAGTCCGTCTCTGGAGGCAGATTGGTTACAGTCCGGCGGCTCCTGGTGATCAATAACCCGATCGATCGGCTGGATCAGGTGTCAGGGCTGGACGGTGCGTTCACTGTCCGTCCGACTGAACACCGTCACTCAGTCAGACAGCGATTTGGAAGTAGATCACCAGGACCGGAGGGTCCGATTATACCAAACATGAACGTTAGAGGAGCTCCACTCACATGTTCTGGTCCGGTCGGGTCTCTCCTCTCAGCTCACCAGCCTCCTGCCAGAAAACCACAGAGACAGACGCAGTCAGAAACGGATCAGCGGGACGGGTCCGATCAACCGGCCTCCACGTCAGCGCTCACAGGTAGCGTCTGATCTCAGGTGAGCGGAGCTAAAGATAGAACCGCAGCTGGTCCAGAACCTGGAGCAGCTGATGGGGTTCTGACACCTCTGAAGTTCTGCTGCCTCTATTTTCAGATCCACGTTTTAGCTCCTCAGCTGCCACGAGACAAACGGATCTGACGCTTAAATCTGCCGGAAACGGACCGTCCTGTTGTTACTACAGACAGTGAACGCACCACAGACCGTCCTGCAGTTACAACAGACAGTGAACGCACCACAGCCTGCTACTACGGACAGTGAACGCACCACAGACCGTCCTGCTGTTACTACAGACAGTGAAGGCACCACAGACATGAATCAGTCACATGTATAATTTATATATTAATGAATGAATGAAAAAATGAAAAATACTTTCTTTATGCCAGAAGGGAAATTCAATTACTGCACTGATATAAATTTATTTCTGTTTTGTGCGAGTTGCTGTGCTCGGTGGGTTCAGCTGATCGGCGTCTCGGTTACGCCGTGACGGAGAACACTCAGAGGAATGCTGGGAGATATGTGGAGGTTGCTAGGTTACCACACCCAGCCGTCCAATCAGCTGGCAGACCTCCCACCACCAGACCACCCCGAGTCCAGCGCTCATCAGGGTCACAGCCTCAGGTAAACTCCACCCGCCTCACCCGTCTGGGAGCATAAATGGAGCGGCCCCCGCCAGGTTCAGCACTAATTCAGGCTCTCGCTGCCGCTGAGTTCTCTGGTGATTCTAGCCTCTAAACCGCCTGATCTCCTACGTTTCCCAGAATTCCTTTCAACACCTGACTGAAAACACAAAGCGTGGGTTCAGATTTATGTGAGAAAACAACAACAACGAAACTGAACGGGTCAGAAACAAAGAGAACCGCCAGGATCGGACTGAAGCAGAACATCAGCGCTCACAGCAGCGAACCGTTCAACGGTCCAGAGGAAAGTACCGAGTCGTGTTTCAGCCTCGAACCTCAACAAAATCAGTCTGAAGTCAAATACTGGATGAAGCCCGAAGAAACTAGACAGAGTCACGAGAAGTCTCATAACATCTGGATCAACATCTGGATCAACATCTGGATCAACTCCATGTGTAATCAACGGTTTTTGTGTATTTTCAGTCGGTGCATAAAAATGGAGAAAAGCGGAAACAATGAAAGAACATCAAGTTACCCAATGCAAGAGAGTCACATCCCTGAGCTAGCCGCTAACATCACTAGCATCCTCAAACTAGCACAAGTACTCTTAGGCTAGTAACTAGCAGTTAGTAGCATCACCAAGCTAGCAACTAGCATTTCTAGGCTAGTTAATAGTATCACAGGACTAGGTGTTAGCATTCATATTCAAGTGACTAGCATTTCCAGGCTAATCAGTAGCAATTCCTAGGCTAACAACTAACATTCACAGGGGAGTCACTTGGACCCTTAAGCTAGTCACTGGCAGTCCCAGGCTAGCAACTAACCTTCATAGGCTAGTCACTAGCATTCCAAGGCTAGTCCCTAGCATCCTAAAGCTAGCAACAAGTATTAATAGGCTAGTCACTAGCATCCCTAAGCTAGCAATTAGCATTCCTAGGCTACATACAACCATTCCCAAGGCTTGTCTGTTGCATCTCCAAACTAGTGACAAGCTTTCTAGACTAGTTAGTAGCATTCCTAGGCTAACATTCATAGGCTAGTCACTTGAAATCCTTTGATAGTCACTAGCATCCCTAAGTTAGCAATTAGCATTCATAGGCTACATACTAGCATTCCCAAGACTCGTCTGTCGCATCTCCAAACTACTGACGAGCTTTCTAGACTAGTTAGTAGCATCCCCATGCTAATCACAAGCATTCCTAGGCTAACATTCATAGGCTAGTCACTTGAATTCCTTTGATAGTCACTAGCAGCCCAGGCTAGCAAATAGCATTTCTAGGCTAGTCAACAGCATCTCCAGGCAAATCACTAGCATTCATAGTATAGGATAGCAATTAGCATTGCTTGATTAGTCACTTTACCTATGCTAGCAACTAGCATTGCTAAGCTAACAGATTATTTCCATCATGTCATCTGCTTTTCATCTCCACATCCACACAGCAGCAGAGGATGAAGGCAGATCTTCTGTGGACCACGCTGGGTTTAGGTCGTAGCTCTGACATAAAGACGCCCGACTGGCTGAACCCTCGCTGGGCGTGTCTCTCCGTCTTTGTGTTTGCATGAAGACTCGTAAATTATCTCGTTAACATCCCTGAGGCGGTCTTTAGTGCCGGTCACTGGTTCCTCACAGACAGACTGGGGTCCTGAGAAGGTGCAGACCTTCATCCAGAATAAAGCTGCTGCACCATGACTTCTACACTTTATGGACATTTTTGTTCCTTGGTGCTGCATTCAGGGACTGTGGGGCGTCTGAGAAGCTGGCAGCTGAAAAGCATCACGGTGATCTAATTAATAATGCTCACTGAAGCGATGAGCTCCTACTTTGTTTATTCTTTAATTTTAATCGTCCAGACCAGATGACATCGTTTCTAAATTGTTCATGTTGTTATGTGAAGCTTGCAGCTGAGTGACGACCACACGACGAGCTGTCGACGTGTAAAACTACGACACGACAAAACACAGTTTGTCAGATTGTTCATGCACTCGATCTGCAGATGAAACTGTAAAAACGTGTCGCCTTCAGGACCATCGTGTCGGTTTCATCCTGCCGGTTTGTCTCGTCAGAGTTTCTGCCGAGTCGTGACGCAGTCAGATGTGAAGCATGTTGACGCCTGAAGCTGTAAGTGGGTCAGAGCCCGAGAAGTGCTGAGTCACTGCTTCACGGCTCCTCAGACATCGACGGAGCCGAAAACTCAACCGAAGAACCTGAAGTGACTGATTTCAGATCCGTTTGAATTCCTTCATTTGGAAACTCGTGTGTTCTTTGACCTTCACGTGTTTCATGTTTTCTCTGTGTTGGGACATGAAGCTGTGACAGAAGGTAAATAAATGTGTGAATCCTTGAAGGGTTTCTGCTTCATTCTGGGCTGAGCAGAACAAACTGCAGCACCTTGTGTGCAGCCACTGCTCACTTCACAGCTCCAGGGTTTGGGTCTCAGCAGGGACACTTTCTATGTGAAGTCTTCACCACCTTCACTGTGACTCCGGACTGAACCAGGAGCAACTTAACGGGACAAGAATTCACCAAAAAGACTCGTTCATGTCAAAGTGAAAACAGATTTCTACAAACTAACGTCACTTCATTAACATATAAAACATAAAACCAGAGTGTGCTACTGTGTGCTAGCAGCCTCTTATCTCAGCCCACAGAGCTGCGACCACGCCCGCTCTGCCGTCGCTTCAGCAACGGCTGCTGTCATTGGTCGATGACGTCACGGCGTCTTTAGGAACTGAGAGTGCTGCCTGGCTTCCAGCAGTCAGACGTTTTACTCCATAAACACCATCAGTGAGGCGTCCCACTGAGTCTCTTCAGGGAACCTTCTGGGTTCCTCACCGTCACCACAGTGGAGGAACCTTTGAGTTCCAAACACTGCTTCAGGGAACCACACAGGAAGGTTCTTCACGGAACTCATTTCTGGGGTTTCCTTTGGAGCTTAACGTCAGCGTTGTTGTTTTTCTTCCCACAGGTTTAGTTTGTTTGTCGTGATGGAGAACCGTGTTGGACTGAAATGAGAACACTGCCGTGTGCACGCTTACAGTGTTGTTGTGTATCTGTTGCCATGACAACGGCTGGACTGATTTCAAAGCATGACTCCTTCGTTACATCCTCCTTTCCTTCCTCGTTTCCTTTCTTTCATACATCTTTCCTTTCCTGTCTCCTTTTACTTTCAGCTCCTCCTCTCCTTCCTTCCTTCCTTCCTTCCTTCCTTCCTTCCTTTCTTACATTCCTCCAGGTCATTTTTGCTACATTCCACTTTCCTTGTTTCCTATTCTAATTTTTCCTGTGTCCTCATTTCCTTCCCTCCTTCTTTCCTTTCCTTTCTGATCTCTGTCTTTCCTTTTTCTCATCTTCTCCTCACCTTCCTCTCTTCTCTCCCGCTCTACATCCTCCCTTCCCCTTTTCCTTTCCTTCTCTATTTCCTTTTCTTCTTTCCTACCCCGTCTCTTTCTTTCTCAGCTGTCTCACCTTCTCCCCTGCCTCCTCCCCCTCCCCCTCCTCCTCCTCCTCCTCCTCCTCTCTCCTCCAACATCAACATAAATGACACTGAGTTCTGTTCTGCTATCAGAGGAAGCTGTTGTTCACCCGTCTGTCAGCAGCAACTTAAAATTCCTGCAGAGCCGATGGCAGCCACGACGCCTGCAGCACAAACAGCACCAGAGCGACCCGACAG
>NW_007579715.1:97627-102277 GCF_000690725.1 Stegastes partitus
CAGCTTCTCTGTGAGCGCCGCGGCCTTAATTGGAGTTCAGCTTCATTCAGAGCAGCAGGTCAGACGGGAGCCTTTAATGGACACATTCAGGTCAGAAGGGGCTCAACCTGTGGTCCGCTGCCCTGCCGGGGTCCAGAGCAGCTTCACAGGACGTTAACCACGACTCAGACAGAAGAACATTTATGTGTTTACTTAAAGATCAGTGAACACGGAGAGGAAACAGAGCTGGTCTAGTTTGTAGGTATTTACAGAAAAACCATGCTGACGTGTTTATGAAGGAACAAACGCTCTGGATGATGTCGGTTAAACGTTTCGCTCTGGTTTTGTGTATTTCTGCGGTTGTTTGTCTCTGTGCTGTCAGCTGCTGTGTCGGTACATTTCGTTGCAGTGATGGTGTGTTGTCGCTCGCCGTCGCTGGTCTTGTCATGTTCGATGGTTCTGTCAGAGCAGCGGCTGTGTTCTGCTTTAACGTGACAGTTTGTTTTACTCACACCTCCGGCTGACAGAAACCACAGATCATGACATCATCGCTCAGCCGGCTGCTGGAAGAAGAACCAGAACCGAGACTGGAGCCTTTTTGTTTTTAACTTTAAAATTCAGACATCAGGTGAATCCAGGAAACACTTTCACGTCAGTTTCTGTCTCGTTCACAAACAGCTCATCAGATGTCTACGGTCTGGGTCGGACGCTGTTCAGGGGGTCCAGGTCACCACCCTGACGGCGGTCTGAGCGGCCCGCCGGACGTCCGGGTCCCGGGCCTCGGCCCTCCTCGCCAGCAGGGGGAGCTGCTGCAGCAGCAGGCGGCGGCCGTCCGGAGCCTCGGCCAGCGCCGTCAGGGCTCGCAGCGAGTACACGAGGAGGGCCTTCGTCCTCACGTCTTCCTCCGGCTGTCTGGACAGCAGGTCCAGAAGAACCGGCACCACGTCCAGCTCCAGACACTGGAGCTTCCCTGCAGGACACATTCAGAACAGACTGAGTGGATCCAGATGGTCTGAGTCTCTGGTTCCTGCCACAGCAGCTGAATCTGATTTACATCAGCGTGGAGGTTCTGAATGTCTGGGTTCTGAACATCTAGGTTCTGAGTGTCTGAGTTTTGACTGCTTCGGTTCTGTACCTGTGGTGATGATGACCGTGTTCATGATGACTCCTGCAGCGTTGGTCTGGACCTCCACGTCATCATCCTGCAGCAGACCCACGAGGACTGGAAGCCCCGCCCCCTCACACACCTGCCGCTTCCCGTCCACAGGTACACTGAGACAGACAAACAAACAAACAGACAAACAAACAGAGAAACCAGCTGAATCACACTGAAACCAAAACAAACAAACAGTGTTCAGAACAACAAACAACCAAACAGCGGCGCTGGGATCTCGGTGTTCCACCTGAGCGCCATCATGGCGGCCGCCGCCTCCCTGCGGACGTCCGGCGAGCGTCGGGACAGCTTGCGGCCGAGCACGGAGACTCCGTCGGAGGCCAGAGCCGGCCGGGCGTCCAGCCGGGAGCAGCGGCCGACGGCAGAGAGAAGCAGAACCTCTTCGTCCACGTGGTCCTCGTCGTCCTGCTGCTGGAGCTTCAGCATCAGTTTAGGAACCAGGCCCAGGACAGCGGCGCCGCCCGCAGGCAGCAGAGCCAGACGGGTCAGCACCCGCAGGACGCTGGTCCTGCAGGAGGCCGAGGAGTCGTCCAGCAGCCGGGACAGCGGGGGGAGGACGGAGGAGGTGAGAAGAGCCTGTCTGGAAGGAAACACAGGAGAGGCAGGAAGTAGTCTGGTCCAGATGGGCAGGAAGTAGTCTGGTCCAGATGGGCAGGAAGTAGTCTGGTCCAGAGAGGCAGGAAGTAGTCTGGTCCAGAGAGACAGGAAGTAGTCTGGTCCAGANCAGGATCAACCACCAGCATCCAGGCTGAACCGGGCAGCGTCCTGTTCTGTGGATGTGCTGCAGCAGCAGAACCGAGTTTCGATTGTGTAACACGAGTGGAGATGAGTCACGAGTCCAGGAATAGAGGCAGCAGCACGGTGAGGCGTTCAGGGACGCCACGAGCACAGGCCGCCGCCGCCGGCTGCTCGGAGCATCACAGGAGCAGCTGTTCTGGCTTCACCGGACCCAGAAGAACGAGGTTCCGCGGGCAGAAGGATCCAATCAGCTGTGAGACCCAGAACAGCTGGAAGAGGAGCTGGTCCATACAGATGTGTGGTTTATGGTCCGTGTAGCCCAAGACAACAACCCAAACATAGGCTCTGTGTGTCGAACATTAGATCATATGTAGGAGGAGGTTTATGGTGTTTTAATCTGATATTAGTTCATTTTATGTAATGATAAAGTATACATATATATATTTTTTTAAAAGCATTTTTGGGACAATTTATTTATTCATTAATTTTGGAGGATTTTACTATTTCGCGGACATTTTACGAATATTTGCTTATGCATTATAAATGTATCGTCTTTATTTTTAAAACTTTACTGATTTATTTTGAAGTCACTTTTAATATCTGCAGGACAATTTACTTATTTTCTGACACTTTATGAATATTTTGCGCCACTGCAAACTACAATCTCAGGCATTTTTATCAACATTTAAATAGAAGTTATTAAATTTCTCAGCCTGAAAAACGGTTTGATCCTCCCAGAATATTAAACTCTGCCTACTTTCATGTTCAGTTCTCACAGTTAAAGTCAGAACTTGTCATCTGAATCCTTCATTGAAGTCACTGAGACCATCTGTGACTTCAATGAAGGATTTCCGTTTTAAAAGCTCTGATTCAAATCCAGCTTCATATCGCAGTTATTCAAGTTTGCATCCAAGTCAAAGACGGTTTATTATCAGTGGCTTATAAACACTGAACTTAAATTTATTTATTGAAGCAGAAATACAATTAGTCAAACTCAGCGATTCATATTCAAACATAAATGATTCTGCTCCAGTTTCTGCTGCCCTGTTTGGTCAGAGGGCAACAACAGAAGGTTAATGATGTTTAGTTTGAAGCCTGAACCTCCAGAATCGGGACTCACAGAGACCAGAGCTTCACACACAGGAGGTTCTGTCTGGTTTCTACACGACTGCAGAGCGCGTTCACCGAGGACGAGTCGCGACCTCTGACCTCTGACCGACTCCAGCTCCGCAAACACAGCTCCAGAAATACATCGCCCTAAAGCCTGAACGTCGGAGAGCCGGCTCGGTGTTTCTCTGCTGTTTCCATGACGACGCATCTCTCCCACGTCTCGGCCGCATCCATCTTCAAAAGCGAGCGGCCGCACGAGCCGGAGTATTTTCAGCTTCACGCCTAAACGGCATCCGAGCAGAGAAACCGACACGACGGCACTAACACAACCTCCCATCAGCCAGAAACTGGAAAATAAACACACAAACATCTCTAAAATGGAAGAAAACCATTTAAAAAGTGTCTTGTTTAGTCCAAAGATGTTCAGTTTACGCTCATAAAGGAGGAAAGAAACCAGGAAATATTCAGATTTAAGACGCTGCATTCGTAGAATTTAGATACAGAGATNCAGTACCAGCAGTACCAGTAACAGTAACAGTACCAGCAGTAACAGTACCAGTACCAGCAGTACCAGTACCAGTAACAGTACCAGTACCAGTAACAGTACCAGTAACAGTACCAGTAACAGTACCAGCAGTACCAGTACCAGTACCAGCAGTACCAACAGTACCAGCAGCAGCAGCAGCAGCTCTTGGCCTCATTCCCGCCTCCTTCAGCCCCTCCAGGCCTCGCCGGCCTCCTGCTGCTCTCAGAGATAAGAGCCTCCGTCTGCTGCAGCAACACGATTCATCAGCTCAGCAGTTATTTAAGGACCGTTCTGCTCTTTTACAACCTGAGGATTAAAAACCGACACCGCCGCTGCAAAACAACAACAGCCAGAAAGCACCAGACCTACAGACTGTCCAGCTTCATCTGTCTGGTCTGGGTCTCTGAAAAGTCCATGTTTGTCCGTTATGACTCAGTCTGCTTTAAATCTGCATCTTTGTCACTCCAGTAGCTGACTTTACCCAAAACAGCCGCCAGAGTTATAAACCTGAGACGCTTCAGACCGCGTTCACGCTGCATCGAAGCTGTTTCGCTTCGTTCAGTCCTCAGTCCACAATAAAACTGCATCTTTCTCCCTTTTTCCAAAACAGCCTCCAAAAAACTATAAAACTCAAAATGGCAGCTTAATGTAAGTCCAATGTGGAAAACTGACATTTGCAGAAACACTTTGATATCGTGGTCACTGCGAAACCTCCACCAGAAGCAGAAGAAGAAACACAACAAAACGTGACCAAGTTTATACTCAGAACCCCTCAAACAGGTTCTGGACCTCGCCCACATGAACTCGGTTTCATTGCTCAGCCTGTCCTCTCTGTTCTGCCTCGATCCAGATTAAAACTGTCTTTCTTCCTCCAATAAACTGCTCCTCCCAAAAGAGCCTCCACGAATCCAGGAAACTGTAAATCCTAAAGCAGTTTAGTTAACTTTTACTGTGATGGACGAAGTGTCACAACGCAGCCTGGTAACATGAATAACACGCTTACGTGTTATCACAACACATGTATGCATTTGACGTGTTTTTTACATCATGTAGCTGCAATGAATGACCCAAACATTAAACCCAACTTTACCACCTTAAACCCAGCATTACCACCTTAAACCCA
>NW_007579715.1:106525-107381 GCF_000690725.1 Stegastes partitus
AAGCATGACGCTGCACCGTGACGGAGACAAAAACAACAACAACACACACACACACACACACACACACACACACACACACACACACACACACACAATAAGAGCAATAAATGAACACAATAATCAACGTTTTTCACTTTATTAAAGTCGTGTTCATTAAACTACATGAACTCTGAGGAAAGAACGTTTAATTATTGTTATTTTTAGGTTAGTTTCTAATCAATATTAAAGCTGCTCAAGCTCCTGTTTCCAGATAATTAAAATATAATCATTAGCATAATTATTAACAGAATTTACCAAATTAGAAAATATTAAATGAAACTTGCTTTGAAGCCATTTCATCACTTCATCAACTAATGCAGAGTTTAAATCACATGAAATATAAACTGGATGAACCATCACTACCTCATTATGTATGGAGAGATATATTTTTAGCTATTTTTAATTTATTATTGCCACATTATTTATTTCTAATTGTGTGTTTTTTTAGGTAAATTTGCATAAACATGAGCACAAGTTGGTGAATAAAACACAAATTAATTTTTAAAAAGAAGCTGTTTTCCTTTTTCAAATATAAACAAATTAGAGTTGAAGTTCCCACGTTACCATGTCGACCAATAAAACAGTGTTTGCAGCTTCAAATGTTTGTTTTGTTTTTAAATCAGTGAATTTGAATTTCAGTGAAGCAGTTTGAGTACATTAGAACAAAACAAGTCTTAATATTTTCTGGTTTCTGTCCTCGTCTGTGACAGTTAACGGAAAAATAAATCCTTCTGGCAGCAAAGGAGCTAAAAACGTGTGAGAAGTGACGTGTTTAAAATAATAATATGTGTCGTATAATTAAATATCATCTCCTTCT
>NW_007579715.1:110730-113285 GCF_000690725.1 Stegastes partitus
AGTCTGGTCCAGAGAGGCAGGAAGCAGTCTGGTCCAGAGAAGCAGGAAGTAGTCTGGTCCAGTGGGTTCTCACATACGTTCCTCTAACGTTCACCCAGCACGTCCTCAGAGGCTTGGGCTGCTCTGAGGGCTCCTGCTGTTGGTTTTATTTCTGTTTTGTGCTGCTTTGAATTATTTGAATGTTTCTGATTTGTCTGCGTTGCTCTTCCAGTGATTGCCCCCTACTTTATTCCACCAGTTGGCTAAAAATGAACCACGTCACTGATGCTGTAACTGAAACAGTTGCCTCCATCGGGGCACGAGCACTGAACCACAGGCAGTTTGCTGCACTTGTGGAGGAGCATGAGGCTGAACACAGTGACACCGGGTAGCACAGCTGTCAGATGGCTCAGCCTGGGCAGAATGCTACAAAGAAGGCAAGAAGGCAAGAAGGCAAGAAGGCAAGCGCCTCTTCGTTCATGACATGCACGGCCTGCTGAAGGCTGTCATGAGAAAGACCCTGAAAGAAGTCACACCATCAGCTGATCACCTCTGCAGGTACTCATCCATGCTGGGAGCACTGCATGGGGAGTTTCCAAGGCCATCTGAAGATCTCAGATCAGTCGCTTTCCTCTCCTGTTACCTGCAGTGTGGATGATGCACCCGGTGATGTCCAGCTGGAGCTCACTGACCTGCAGTCTGATGCAGGACTAGCAGAGCACTTTAAGTCCACATCACTGCTGGATTTTTACTCTTCTCTCAAGGAGGAGAACTTTCCAGACATGAGGAGACATGCTCAGAAGATGTTGGTTCTCTTTGGATGTGAACAAACATTCTCAGTGATGAAGTTCACCACATCCAGGTGCAGATCCTCCCTCACTGATGCTCATCTGTCAGCTGTGCTTCTCCACCTCAGACCTTCATCCTGAGTCTGATGAACTTGTGAAAGCCCACCAGAGAGCAGAACAAGTCACCGAATGAGGTGGTTAGACTACAGATGTCGGCGTTTAAAGGCACCAGCTGGCAGTGAACTGGGACACGCTGTCTGGAATCAATCATTATTATCATATGATGAATCTTGCTTAATATTTGGAGTCCAAAGACAACATCATGTCTCTATAAAGCTAAGAATCTCTGTCCAACACTACATGAAACTCAAAATGTGTTTTAAGGTGAATGTGACTGAAAATGATCACTGATGTAAAAAAGTCACAAATGGCAGAAACGTTCATGTTTTGTTTCTTGTTGTTTTGGGAAATTTGTTTGAATAAATGACATGTTTTGCAAGACAGCCTCCCGTTTCCATCGCTTCATCGCTACATGTTCTCCGACCAGTCTGACAAGCTCGTCACAGCAACGCATTCACTGCTTTATAAAGAAATCAAATTAATATCATGCAGGACTGAGTTCAGCCTGTTGGTCCGGCCCTTCATAATTACCCCCCTGGTCTGATCTGACCTTCAGATGAAGCTCTGATGGAGGAAAACACTGAACGTAGCAGCTACAGGTTCTACAGGTCCTCGCTGCCTGTTCGTGGTCACGTTGTTGTTACAGTCCATGGAACCAGGTGGTGTCACCTGGACGTCAGCGCTGTGTCACACTGACACCTGCTGGCCGAGTCACAGCACTGCAAGGACGCGCTGCTTCAATAAAAAGATGAAATGACAGTGAAACGAACGTGTGGTGCCTCTCTGTGGACGTTCTGCCTCAGTGTTGTGTGTTTATTGTGCTTCCACATGTTGTGTGTTTCCTCACTGCCTCTCTGTGGTTGTATTTTGTCTCTTTTACATAATTTTGTGTTTTTTTGTGTCTCTTTCATTCATTTCCAGACGTCCCACGTTAACCTGCCCATCAGGGCTCCTGGTCAAGTGAAGCGTGATGGTACCTGCCGACGCTGTGAGCCGTCACCAGGTGCAGCAGCTCGCAGGTTCTGGTTCGGACCGACGCGTCTTCATCCGTCAACAGAGCCGGCAGCTGCTCCAGAAAGCCTGCAGGAGAAGACGAGAAGTTTAAGCACCGGCAGCATAAAACGGGTCAACAAGCCTCCTTCAGAACAACCCGTGGTTTCTTTGACATATCTTTATTTGGGATATCAGGATAGCATGTGCTCAGTATCACAGTCAGAGGTAAAAACACAGGCCCAGCACAGTTAGGGTTAGTGTTCTGAGTTTATGAAGCTAAACGGCTCATTTTGATCAATACGAACTAACATTCACGCATCAGAAAGTTAGCTTAAAACTGTAAACATGCTATTTTATTATCATCATCATCATTATTATTATTTTAAATTGCTCCTATTTTACATAAATGTTGGACAACTCATGCAGAAATTATTTTTTAATGGTTCTTAAAATGTTTGATTATTTTTTAATAAATTCTGAATTGATGAGCTAAAACAATTCCCATTTAGACAAACGTCTCTGTGACTTTATGATGACTGATATTTACATTAATGACAGTAGAATCATTTTAAATCAGCACAGCAGCTTCCAAAAAGCCAAAAAGCTAAGCTAAGAAGCTAATGCTACAGTAAGTTATTATGGCCGGATGTTATGAGCTGAATGTTAAGTCAGCTA
>NW_007579715.1:114347-116799 GCF_000690725.1 Stegastes partitus
CATTCAAAACACCAAACAGTCAGTTCGAGGTTCTGAGGGATGGTTTCCTTTTGACTGATTTTAGGTTTTATTCTTTCTCTGAGTAACTGTGACAACATTTATTGGAGCATTTCTCAGGTTTCAGCTCTTGTTCTGTTCTTTTATCTGTGTAGTGCTAACCCTCCTCCACAGCGGGGCTCCTCTTACCCCCGGTGACGGTCTGCTGGAGCCGCTCCGGGTCGTGCAGCAGGTCGCAGAGCGCAGCCAGAGTCCGCAGCCTCCCGGCGGCCTGCGGCTGCTGCAGCTGCCCGAACAGCAGCGGAACGGCCCACCGGCCGAAGGCCACCGGAGCCCGAGTCGAGTCCATCCGAGCAGCGAGCGGAGCTTCACCGGGTCAACAGTCCGCGGACGGGTCGCCCAGCCGTCGCCTAGCAACCGCAGGTAAACGTCCCTGCGTGATGCTGCGTTCAGGGCCTGTTGGATTTTAGCCACCTGCTGACAAGAAGCGAAGTAAAGAGACGTCCTCAAAGGTCCAACAGACGGAACCTGAGCTGCTGCAGGGATGGACTGGTGTCTCACTGGGCCGTTGTGTGTTTCTGCTGTTTTGTGTCTCTGTGGTTGTTTTTGTGTCTCTGTGATTGTTTTTGTGGTTGTTTTTGTGGTTGTTTTGTGTCTCTGTGGTTGTTTTGTGTCTGTCACTGCTTTGTGTCACCCTTTTCGCTCTGTGCTTTTTATTTTGTCTTGTTTCGTCACTTGGTCGGTGACTGAAGCAGCTATCGAGCTTCTCCTGGTTCCTCCTTCAGACTAAACCTCTCCTGTCTCTGGGCAGACGTTCACTTCACGTCAGCGACAAACACCTCCACGTGT
Organism: Stegastes partitus; assembly: GCF_000690725.1. Taxonomy (NCBI): domain Eukaryota; kingdom Metazoa; phylum Chordata; class Actinopteri; family Pomacentridae; genus Stegastes; species Stegastes partitus. The sequence goes on from NW_007579715.1 coordinate 115,194, forward strand.
TCTGACTGGAGCCCTGCAGAGCTTCTGATTTACACAAACAAGAGCAATAAAGTCTGTGAGAAAACAAACCTTTTATTGGTCTTTGGAGACACAAAGTGACGTGAACAGAAGGAAGACGTCAAACAGAAACACCTCCTTCTTCTCTCACATCCCACAACTCAGCGGATTCATAAGAAACGCTCCAAACATAAAGAACTGAAGTGAAACGCTTCATTCTGGGAGCAGACTGAGCTGAACTTTACACCGACGATAAACCCGAAAAACAAAAAAACGCTTCAGTCCAGAGCCGACTTCGTTCCGTCACTTGATCTTAAACAATCCACAAGCTTACATTTAAAAAAGAAATAAGAAGAATCGGGTCCTTTCTCTGGGTTCATTTCTTCTTCTTCTTGCTCTTCTTGCCTCCTTCGCCCTGCTGAGAGCTCGTGTCGCCGCCGCCGCTCTTCTGAGTCCGAGTCTTTAGCTTTGGGATCATCTCTGCCACGTAGAACATCACGTCTTTACCTGCAGGAGAACAGATTGAACATCAGGTGGTTTTCTGAGGAACTGCTGACTAAACCGTCTCCTGAACCCGGGAACAGAGCAGCACTTCACAGCTTCTACCATCTGTTCAGACGTCAGCTGCTTTAGAACCCATGAAGCAGAGAAGCACTGGCTGCAGTTCAGCCCACAGCTCTGAATGCTCTGCAGCGACACCCGTAGAAGGAGGAGACTTTAAAGGAAATGTCACGGCCCTAAATTCAGATTTGGTTTATCTTCTAGATGAAGGTGAAAGTCAAACCTGATTGGTTCAAGGCCCGACGCCTCCGTTTCTACCCATCTGCTGTCGTTTGGGCACTTTTGTGTTTTTACCAGCAGGTTTTGTGATTCAGGACATTTTAGAATAAATTCACAGATGCTCATAGAACCAGTGGACTCGTGTTCTGCAACACGTGAATCAGACGTTTTCAAACAGAACCGGGCCGCTGAACTCAACCAGAGTTCTGGTGCCGCTCCATTCGTTTGAAATCTGAAACGTCGGCTACTTACGGGAGGCGAACTTCTCCTGACAGAAGCTGCCGTCGGCCTGCTTCATCTGCACCCGGACCCGACCTCTGAACTGGACGTCCCGGTTCCACTCTCTGGGGTGCATCTTGTTCTGGAAAACACGCACGTGACGTCAGAGTGATGTCAGCATGATGTCACTGTGATGTCAGCGTGACGTCAGCGTGATGTCCGGTTTTACCTCCACGTAGACGTTCATCCCTGCAGCCGTCAGAACGTCTCTGATCTCAGCGCAGGACGGGTTCTCCACAGCCTGCACACATACAGCTGGTTTCACTTTGTTCCACGACTAAATCCACTCGCAGAGGCTCCAGTGAGGGTCTCTAGCTTTTATTTTGAAAGGTCAGGTGTTGCTGTCATGACTTTCCGACACCGTCCGAGTCACAGTTTGAATTAACAATCACAGATCTCACAGGTTTCGCCTCAGACGGTGCAAACGTGTCTAAAATCAACCAGATGTGTCAGAAGTTCCTCAGAAACATCTGGTTCTTCATCTACAGCGACTTCACTGACTGAAGCAAAGTTCTACCTTCAGACTGTGAAAACTTTCAGAGGAGGCTCC
>NW_007579715.1:120139-124491 GCF_000690725.1 Stegastes partitus
AGAACATCCTTCAGAATGATCAGAGTCGACTCCATGAGTCTCTGAATCAGCTTCGACTGACCCTCAGAGCTCCGTGAAGGAAACAGAACCGCTGGTCACTTTGTTCCTCTTAAACCAAGCTCACTGATCCCTCTGATGGAAACCAAACTAAACGCTGGAACATACAGGAGACGTCTGTGTGAAAGTCACACCTGAACTCTGTGGAACTCCAGGACAGTCGCTGGGAGTCCTCCTCTGGATTTGTTCTGAAGCAGCTCAGTCTGGAGAAGAGAAGAACTAAACGCCCAGAGCTACCAAGAGGACGAGCACGATGTGCAGCATGAGCCTCATGACGACAGAGGTCAGGATGAATGAGTCCATCCTGACTGAGAAATCAACCAGTTGGACAAATACAGTTTGTGTCAGAGACGAGGAGGTGATGGAAGGAAACATCAACAGAAAACTGATGACACTGATACATTATGATCATCAAAGAACTAAAACACGACGTGTGTCAGAAAAGTTCCAGGACTGATGTCACAAAGGATAGATTTCAAATCCAAACTACCAGTTTTCTCCTTCCTAGTAATCCCCCTGCAGTCCACCACCCTCCTCCAGCCTTCTCTGCTGCCACCATGCACTCCTGGAAGGATTCTTCCAGGATCCTCTCAGCTCCGTCCTCACAGCCATCTTGATGTCGTCCACGTCTTCTAAACGGGTCTCCTTGATGACCCCCTTGAGCTTGGGGAAGAGGAACCAATCCCAGGGAGCCAGGTGGGGTGAGTAGGGAGGTTGCTCCAGCACGGAGATGTTCTTCTCAGCCAGGAGCTGTGGGATGCTCAGGGTGCTGTGAGCAGGTTGTCATGGTGAAGCAGCCTCCACTGGTCCTGACACAACTCTGAAGGAAGCCAGGATCTCCTTGTAGACAAGCTGCTTGATCGTCTGGAGGGGAAACTCCTAGTTTGGGTTTGAGATACATCCTTAGTGACACCAGTCCTGGAACTTTTCTGACACCTCGTATGCTGGAGAAAAAGTCATTAAAGCCTGAAGGCTCCTGTTGATGACGAGATGAGTCAGAATCATGTTTCATAATTGTGTTTTAAAAAGGTGAGACTGAACCATTGATGTTCAGCTCAGAGTCAGAGTCTGTTTGCTGCTGAAATGACAGTAAATCTACGAGCTGACCTGAACCTGTCTGACTTGGTGTCTGACTTGGTGTCTGACTTGGTGTCTGACTTGGTGTCTGACTTGGTGTCTGACTTGGTGTCTGACTTGGTGTGTTGTTATTTACTGAGGATAGGAAACACTTGGACTTCACAGGAGACTGAGTGTTGTGGAGGAGTCCAAAACATCTTCAACTACAAATGGTTCTGAACAAAAGCTTCCATCAGCCACAGTCCCTGAACCGAGCCGAGCCTTCTGCCACAGAACAGAGTCTCATAAAGACCCGACTGAGCTGCAGAACTCCTTCAGAACTCTCATCAGCTCAACGTGCTGCAGGTCCACAAGCTGAACAACTTGGACTGCAAACAGGAAGTAAAGTGAAATATAATCCTGCAGCCACAGAAACATCCTGAAACTTCCTGCTCACGCTGCTCATCCATTTATTTACATGTTTATTTCATTCATTGACTTCAAACCAAACAATTCAACAGGACACAAACATTCCTGACTCCTGAATGAAAGGCAGCAGAAAGAAGAAGAATCTGATGTTATCTGCCCCCTTTACCCACACAAATACATTTACAAAGACTTCAGTGACAAAAAGCATCAACAACATCAACAACAACAACAACAACATAAACAGCCGTCCTTCAGAGCTGACAGTCACGTTTTACTGTATTCTCTTTAATCCTCTTAAACACCAACAGAAACGTTGACGTGATGATTTNATCCATCCATCATCCATATATTCACTTACAGGAAGTGTCTGGAGCCACATCATCACCCTTTACTGGGAACTTTTGCACTTTTATCCCACTTTCAGGAGCAGGTAACTAAAACTGTGTCGTCTGCTGGGCCCGTTCAACCACCTGATGGAAACGGTTCCGTCTGTCTCACCACATTTGGACTTTTATTTCTGCAGATATTGAACCTTAAATAGCTTCCCGTGTTTTTCAGAGGGTGGAGAAACAGAACTCCACAGGTCTGAAAACGAAATCCAGCCAAAACAAGTCCCAGCAGATCTGAGTTCAGCTTCTTGGATAACAGATGATTTTGTAGAAAGACCCAGACTGACCCACATGTGGACAACATAGTCTCAGTTTTGACGTGTTTATTTATTTACTTTACAGCTAAACGTCGTGAAAGAACGAACTACTGTTTGGAAGGACGGATGTTTTTGGTGCAAACATTCTTAACAGTTTGTCTCGTTTTTTGTTTTTTAAATACTTATTTTTTCTGTAATTTGATAGTAATCAGAACCAGGACCAGCTTTAATGGCCCAGTAGGTACACGACATACAAGGGATTTGGGTTGGGCTGTTGGTGTCGCCCCGGGAATGAGCAAGGACAATAATAGAAATAGGACAATAAAGAATAAGAATAGAAAATACAAGAAGATATGATAGAAATACAAAAGTATGTGGCAGGTTTGTGAATGAAGCTCACGCGCAGCCCTCCACTCTGGACACGTCATGCTAAAGAGCTGCTGCTGCTGCTGCCCAGAGGACTGGACGGACCGGACTCCATGGAAAAACTGCAGCCCTCCAACATCCTGTTTGCAGCACAAACCTCAGAAAACGCGACACGGAACCAATTAAAACCAGCCCATGTACCATGTAACGGCGTTTAACGGGTTTTACGTGCAAACATTTCAACTATCTGACCCTCAACCTCCGCTTTTCACCGACCCAAAGTGAACCGTGTTTTTTTTCATGGACCTTAACGTAAAAGTCGAATTAAAACCATGCCGAACCGCAGACGGACCCTTCGTGGTCGACATGTTCGGTGGAACAGCACCAGAACAGACGGTGTCGTTGGCAGGCACCACAGTTTCTCTTAAATTCAGAAATAATCTGTGGGTGTTGGTGTGAGCGACGGGTTAGCACCATTAGCTTAGCCGCGCTAACGGGCTAGCCTCTAGAAAACTCACCTCTCCTTATCGGCGGGGTTCTGAGTCAGGTGAGCCATGACTGCAATCGGTCCTGGACCGGGAACGAACGATCAGCACCGACGGATCGGTTCCGTTTAATCACAGACTGAAGACGAAGTTGTGCTCGTTCACCTGGAGGCTACACGTAGCCGCTCTGTAGCCGTGTGGCTGAGCGCTGCCTGTTGACAGCTTCTCCTTCTGCTCTACTGGCAGCAGCGAACAGCGCCACCGTCCGGTCTGGAGGAGGAACTGCAGCGACGGAAATAATTCACACTCCAGGAAAGAAAAGAGAAACTTTACTGATGTGGAATTATAGTTACAAGGAAATGTTGTGTTGATGTCGCCTTAAAACAGGATTACATATATATTATATTATCTGCTTTCTTTAAATAGAACACATAACTGTTAAAAACCAAACAAACAAACAAAAACATGCTTCCTGACAGATTTTATAAAGTTTTTAATGTTCACACTTTTAATCAGGTGCCAGATTTCCCCCCATTCTCTTTAATTTATTTTAAGACCTTTATAAAATAAAATATTAACAGCATATTGTTTGTGGCAGCACGGGAACCAGATGATCAGATGTGACATTTTTATTGATCTCTTCATTTATGGCAGTTTTTAATGTTCTGTTTCTGACACATTTTTATTCACGTATTTTTTCCCCCACAGGTTTTTATCTCTTGTCTTTGTTATTCTGTGTTTATGAAAAACATTTTGAACATGTTTATGTCTGTAGCAGTGAGAGTGCCCAGTGTTCATGTTTTGGTGGTTTTTATTTTTCTGTTTTTAAATGAATAATTTGAACACGTTTGATTAAAAAACCAAACGAGCCTCACTGTAGATACTGTCCATATTAATGGTAATTAGTTCTTTTAAAATGTGCGACTGTCATATTACACGTTTTTATTCATGTTGTTTGACATCAGACGTGTAAATTCTGTTTATTAATTGAATCCTCTGAATCTGTTTCTGTCCGACGGTGACGATCTGATGTTTGCTGCATGAATTCACACTGAACCAAACAAGTTGTGACAGAAAGACGATGAACTTGTTCAGTGTGTCCGACACACTGAAGGATCAGTGCAGGAATGTTCTTACACAGACTTCTGTTGTTGCTTTGCTCAGCTTCTACGTCCGACTCTCCTGTTCCTTGATCAGAGAGCATCTGGTGCGCTGAGAACTGGACAAAGTGAGGAGAAGAACCGCTTCAGTCTGGTAGTTAGCAGAGCTCATTTCTGTCAGAACATCCTTCAGAATGATCAGAGTCGACTCCA
>NW_007579715.1:124521-128755 GCF_000690725.1 Stegastes partitus
GAGAAAACAGCTTCAAACACAGAAACGATGCAAGTTGACAAAGTCCAACACAAGTCTGAGCGAGGTACAAAAAGAGGAACGTGGTGCAAATGAAAACAAGGAGCTGAAAAAACAAAGACAAATGCATCGTCATCAAACGCGCTGCTCAGTGAAACGATGCAAAGCACAAAACGATCAAAACAAGAACCGATCCTCAAACCAATAACCGGCTCCAAACCTGCAGGGGGCGCTCTCAGCGCAACAGCTCAATGGAGAGAGACAGGGATGGAGAGAGAGACAGAACAGCTGACGGACGGTGTGTCAACGTTCAGATTGACTTCTGTTGGTTCTGTTGATGTGTTCTGTTGATGTCACTGAACAACGTTGGACCTAACGTGACGTTTGGTTGTATTTTACAGCAGACGGTACAGGCTGCTGCATAGCGCATTAAAAAGAATGATGTCCTCTGTGTGTGTGCATCAAGAGGTAGTGAAGAGGATCAATACTCGTATCAATAACGCCACTTATCACGTTTCTCATCTATATTATACTGATCGGTCATCTTTTTTCCAGCCTGCTATGTTGTGCCCTCACTGTGGACAAGATCTGGGAACAATTCACATGTTCTGTGGCTCAAATGTGCAACTTCTGGCAGAACGCTCAGACAACAGTCAGTAGACTCGTATCCAGTCTGCTCATAACACTGATGTAGTTCACACCACGTCCTCGTGTAAAATGCATTACATCTGACTTTGAACAGCTTGTGTTGTGTAATAAAGTGACAGAGCTTGGTGATGCAGCCAACCAGATGTTGAGGTGATCAGCTGTGTGTCACTGAGGTGCAGATAGTGAGTTTCACTGCCACAGGGCAGAAAATTACACCAGACTGTTATCGTATAACAGTTTATATGAAATAACAAACTGTCAGGTGGACCTAACAGCTCGATGTACAATAACAAACATGAGTCCAGTCCAAAACCAGGTGAGCTTTGTATTCCAGAGTCCGTGTCCTGTTGAAACTCTTCAGAAGTCACTGACAGTGGAATTTCCATTGTGTTTGCACAGGTCCTGCTGCTGCATGGGAAGTGAGGCACGCTTTGAAAAACCAGCTTTGGTCTGGGGTTCATCCCACATGGGGGCAGAGAAGTGAGTCCTGTGGCCAACATCAGGATGTCAGCGAGGGAAAGTCCTGTTAGTTTATCTGAAAAACGTGTTATATTAAACCTGCCATTCATAAAAGATGAGAGAAACGGGAACAACTGTATGAAATGATCCTGTAACAAACCTTCTGTATCAAGGAGATGGTCTCTCCAGAAAGCCAGCACTCTAGTTTCCTCTTGGCGTCTTGTGCTGCCTTGTTCACCGAGTTCAACCTCGAACACTTCATCCAGTGTTGTGGATGTCAGCTGGTCTACACTTGAGCACATAAATGCCTTGAATATGGATGCATGCTGCTCCAAAGCATGAACCACATTAAATCCTTGAACCTACAAAACATTCAGAGAGAAAAACCTCTCTACAACGCTTAGAGCAGCAGCAGCAGCATCAGAGAACACTGGGAACATTAAAGGGGTATTTCCGCAGTTTGGCAAATGGACCTATGGCTATAATGGCTGTAGTCATATGAGAAGCTACATGACCTTCTATTATCAGTGCCTGTTATGGCAATAGGTCAATCTGCCAAAATGCTGAACTGTGGCTTTAGCATGTCTGCACTTACCACCGTGTCACTTTCCACAGATGCCAAGTTCACGTGGACAACACGGTCATCTTCACCAGAACTCTGTCCAGCATCACCTTTGGAAAACTGCATTTAAACAGGAATTACTATAATGTTTTGAGTAATTAGCAGAATTGATCCTGCACAGATCAGATATACGTGGAAAGACTCTGAAAATCAAACCATGAATGAAACATGAAATGGAACATTTACAGCTGGTTTCAAAGTCCTCTGCAGAGCAAACGTACAGGGTCATCTTCTGGTCGGCCTTCCCTGTTGCCTCCTTGTGCTTCTGGACAGTGAAAGGGTCTTCTGTTCCTGGGATGTTTATCACTTGTCTGCCATCAGGGTTCAACAAAACACGGACAACATCCTGCATGTCCTGGTTAAAGTCCAACTGTGTTTTAACAGCAGCAGCCAATAGCTGCTCTGATGACCAGTGAGGCTGAATGTCAAGCAGGAGTGACTTCCTGGTGCAGGTTTTAGGGAGTCACCTGTCAGCCTCATCACTCCAGCATCAATCTGCAAAATAACAAATAGCATTGTAAATAAAATGGAAATGGATACCACATGACGTATGGATGTGATGAGTGACTTAACAAGGTGTGGGTCTGCACTGACAGCTAAACCTGAACTCCCTGTGCAACAACAGTTCACACCGTCACTGGTTCCTGTTTCTTGTCGCTGTGAGACGCCTGACGTTTCTTTGAAAAGAAAGACTTTCTCTCCCTTTCTTTAACTGGCCCAAGCTTCAAAAATGTCTCTCAGCTTGAGTTTCCCTCTGGCAACAACACACACTGGAACAAATACTGACCCGATGCTCTGATTGAGTTTACATTTAATGATGTTCATATACAATGACTTTGTGCAGGACATCTTAAATGCCACTTACTGAGCCAGAATCGTGATAGAGAGAAGTGTTTTTGTATGTACAAGAACACGATCTGAACCTTTCAAGACCCCTTCTGATCATTTTATGTCACCAAATCATGAATCTGTTTCCCTGCACTGGTGCTCGGTTGTGTTCGAGCGGCAGGTGTCTCCTCCTCGACATGCTTTAAAAAGGCTGTTTTTGCCACATGCACAGCAAAAGGCAGGACAAGCTGCGAGTGCAGATCCACAGAATGGACAGAACATCTGCAAAAGGGAGAAAAAGACAGGCTTCAGGTATGGAAGGCTGTGATAAGAGGGCGTTTTAATGTACGATTAAAGCAGGTGTTTTACGTCAATCTCTAACCATCGTATCTTATTAAGCAGGCTAATCTACATGCAAATGTGCAGCCTTGTAACGTCTGCTGTGAAATACAACAAAATAAACGGCGCGTACGTTGAACAGTGATATCAGTCAAACTGTATTTATATGGCACTTTTCATACAAAGAATGCAGCCCAAAGTGCTTCCCAAGATAAAAACATACAACAGAAACACAAGATGCATTGTTCTAGCTCTTGGAATGATTCAGGCCGATGCCAGAGGACCTCAGGATCCACGAGGGCTGATGTGATAAAAGCAGGTCAGATAAGGAAGATGGCCCGAGACCGTTAAGACACTTAGAAACTAATAAAAGCACCTTAAAGTCAGTCCTGAAGCACACGGGGAGCCAGTGCAGCGATTTTAAAACTGGTGTAATGTGCTCCCGCCCCGTGGTCCTCGTCAGCACACGTACGGCTGAGTTCTGAAGCATCTGTAGGTTCTGGATAGTCTTTGTTGAAGACCAGAGAGCAGGGCGCTATGCTCAGGGTCAAGAATGACACCCAAGTCCAGCAGCCGCCGGAGACTGTGTGGCTTCAGCATCAGGAGAGGAGGGATCCTTCGTGAGGTGAGCCAGGACTTGATGTACCTGGGCTGCCAGGAGATTCACTCGGCTTGTAATGCTGTCTTGAAATCCTCTTGACATTTCACCAGCCCCTTCACTCCACTACGCAGGGTGGACATCTGATCCTCCTGCTGACTCAGGCGGGTGTTCTGGGAGCGAATGGCCGCCATATTGATCTGAGTGGGCTGGGTTCATGCTGGCCAGCTCGTACTGTCACGACCCAACTAGGACGTGAACCCAAATGCACGACTCGGAAGACAAAGTTCAAAGAAATAATCTTTTAATGACAAAGTTTCAAATGAAAATCGCTCTTACAGAGGAACAAGTGCACAACTAAAAATCACTCACTGAGAGGAAAAACAAAAACACTCTGATGAAAATCTACTTGGAACATTGCATAACAAAAAATCACTCTCACGAGGAAAAACTATAAGTATAGAAAAAGGCACGACAAAGCATCAGAATAGTATAAGGCAAGACTGTGGTAAATGCAAAGTATCTAAAGAATACAAAGCCTGACTTTGACAAGACAACGTGGCATGGACTGGCGTAGGTTCTCTGACTTCAAAAGACAAGACGAGCGCAGACTATATACCCACACAGGGTAATGGGAACAGGTGGAAACCATCAGGGCAGACAGTCAGACCAGAGGGAAGCACAAGGGGAAGGAACAAGGTACCTGAAACGAGAGGAGAGTTAAATGTCAAAATAAAACAGGA
>NW_007579716.1:0-3727 GCF_000690725.1 Stegastes partitus
TCACCACAATGAGAGAAGGTGGAAGTGACACTGTGCAGCCAGTCACCTCCTCTGGAAGCGTGTCAGCTGTAAATCAAATGTCTTCTCAGTAATCTGAGCGTATGATCCAAACCTCTGGTATCCAACACAGTGGCATTACTGTTTAGCCAAACACACGTCATCACATTTGTCACCACATGTTTCATCACAGCTGTGGTTAAATTCTGCCTCAGAGACACAACACGGGGCAGAAAAGACCAAACCAAGCTAATGAATGATTGGTCCGGTTAGACATGCTTCCTTTACCGGAACACCCTGGGTGGCTGTTTTGGTCGGTCCTTTCCTTTTGGACCTAACTGGATCTCAGTAACTGTTAGACAATGTTTATTTTCATGGTCCTTAGAGGATGCTCCTATTTGTGGTCACTTTCTAGTTGTTGGTGTCTATTACAGGATGGGAGTCCCTGATTCCTTTAAACACATACAGCAACGTGTTGGTAACTGAATGATCATGTGTTCCTCTGCAGAGCCTCCTGAACATCCTTCACCATGTCTCCCAACCTCCTCAGCTCTGACTCTGCCTCCCCTGCAAACACCAAGAACCGCTGCATCCATAATCCCATTAGGCATTGTATGAGCTTGACAAATCCATCCTCGTGAGTCTGTAACATGAACAAACACGCTGATACTTAGATACGCATACATACATGACGCGTGTCCGTACGGCGTGCGTTTACAGGCGTTTACACGTCATGCCAGTCAGTGAGTGTGCCGTCTGGGCGAACACAAGAAGCTTCGTCTGAGAGACTTTCTCCGTTTGATGTCTTTATCGGAGACGTCACGCCGAGCTTTGAAGTCTCCCCCCGACTGCACTGCAGCCATGTTTGCTTTACAAATGAGACAGCTGAACCTCCTCATCCTGCAGCAGCAGCAGACCTCTTACTCTTCATGTTTTTCACATATGGAAGAAACGGAGCGTTGCCTTCTTCCAACACCACAGAAAACTCAACATTATACTGCAAAGGTGTTTCTAATGTTTTGTCCATGCTTGATTAATTAATAAAAACATTCTAACCTACATGAAAGTCATATCTGCTGTAGTTCTGTTGGATGAAACTGGCACACTTTAATATTTAGGTAAACCACTAAAACATTACTTAAAAGTATTATACGATCATTTCACCACATGGATGACTGACTGGTGCACAGTGTCTACAGGATGGCTAACTAGCTAGCCCCTCTGCTGCTTGTATTGATCACTTGTCATGAATCAATATGTTGTCATGAGACAGGGGCTCAGGTGGAAGAGCAGGTGGTCCTCTGATTGCAAGGTTAATGGTTCATTCCCCTCCACATGCTGAAGTGTCCTTGGGCAAGACACTGGACCCAGAGTTCCTCCTCATAGCAGGCAGCACCTGATCACTGAACATTTTCTGAAGTGTTATTCAAATGTTTATCTGTTTTTCAGCTTTAGTAATGTCCTTTTTTAAGATTAAAATCTCACATTCCTCTTTGTGGTGCTGACAAGCAGGTCCACACCTGGCTGTGGTTCAGGTGGTAGAGCAGCTGTCCTCTGAAGGTTGGTGGTTCGAGCCCCTCCACAGTCAAAGTGTCCACGGGCAAGACACTGAACCCCCGGTTGCTCCCAGTGACAGGCAAGCTTGGTCCATCCAGAAGACTCCTGATCTGAAAACGCTGTGGTCCGACTGAAAACCCGCACGTGGAGGTGACATACATCCATGCTGACATGGCGACACGCTGCTCTGTGTCAAACCTGGGTTGCCAGGTAACAGCCAGGATGAGGATGTGAGTGCATGAAGGCCGTCTGAGGAGAGGAGCAGCTATGAGGCTGACGCTTGATGAGTTTGTATGAACTCAGTCACGCCACTCGACTCAGCGCAGGTTCAGGCAAAGAAGACACAGAAACATGTTTGATTTTAAGAACATTTTAGGATATGACAGGTGGTATCAAACCAGCAATGTCTCAGCTGCTCTCTGAATACTTGTCACAAGATGAAGTTTCTTTATTTAAAAAGCCAGAGACATTTATAATATGCAAATAAGAACTAAGATTTTAAAAATTAAGTGTAATTTTGGATTTGAAACCCTCTTCACCTTTGTTTGTCTGTCATGAAGTAATGATGTCTCACCAGATGTTGGCGGTGCTGCAGTTCTGCTGTTTGCCGAGCTGAGGACAAAAAACAAGAGTTTTTAATGTTGCTTCAGTGCTTCGCTGTGGACAGAACTTTAAACTGAAACCACCTGGAAACACGCCCGTGGCTGGAAACTGTTCACATGAAAACAGCATTTGAAAATGTGCATCCCACTGTGTTCACATCACGTCATACATATCACAGATTACAAACTGCTCACAGGGAAATTTTTACTGACGGTTACATGTAAGCTGTAAAGCACTGGGATTTCCCAGAGGTCCAAAATATCATACATCATTATTATGTCTTACTTTTCACTCCAACCACTCAGATCTGCATAAAACAACCAGAGTGCCTCCTACAGTTTGTCTATGATAGATTTAATGCTCTTGAAGATGTTGTGAGATGTGAGTGTTGGTGGTAAAATGTGCAACGATCAACACTAAGACGTCATTCTGATCTGTTTTCTGATAAGATGTAAATGCAGTCGTAGTAAATGTAGTCGCTGCAGACGCTCCTGTAAGGTCAAACTTTTCTCAAGTGCTTTGACCTTTAGCTTCCAGCTGACACAACAAGCAGCTGCTTATCTGATCTCATTAGAATGTGCTCTGTGAAGACGCCTGCAGGCTCTCCACCCACGATGATCTCACAGTTTACAAACCGCAGCGAGCAAACCGGAGCTGCACATTTGTGTGTGTCAGCATGTGTGACAGGCAGTTTGTGTCTTGGAGTTCAGGGGGAGTCTCTGCGGTGAGTCACTGCTGGTTCAGCCACATTTCACTGTTGGCAAACAAACAGTAGAACCTGCTCAGGCTGATGTCGCAACACCACAGTACTTCCTCTTGCAGTGCTGTCAGCGGCTTTCTCAGCGGCTGGGCATGTACGGCGCGTATGGTAGTAATGCTCAGTGACGCTCACCTGCTCTCTCTGCAGAGATGAAGTGAACAGATCAAACTGTGATGAGCAATATATTTATTTACAGTAGTTATGTAAAACAGGTTTACTTCAAAAATCTATTCTGATACAAAAACACATTACTGTTTCAAAAATGTAGTCTGTTCAAGTAATGTGACTGAATTACTTTCTGTTAGTTTGAATTACCTCAATGACATGTTTAAATAAAGATATCGGGCAAGAAATGTCAATAAAATGTGTTTTCATTGTTAGTAAATGAACATTAGCGATATATCGTTAATTTAATGATTAGCATGTTGTTGTTCTGGGTCGACAGGCTTCCAGCAGTGTAACAGCTCTCCTTGTTGTGTCTGAAATAACCAGTCAAACCAGCCACGTCTGCAACCAGCCAGAACGGGCTGAACCGTGTCCTTTGTGTGCTCGTATTAAATGGCACAAAATGGAAATGCTCAAGGAAAGTACTTGAAAACTGCAGTGTGACTCCCAGGTAGCGCCTGCGGCCGCCTGACCAGGTGATTGGTTCTTGTTAATCTGACAGTCAGAGCAGCTTCACTTCTAAACAGATGCGTGTTTAACTGCCATCATGTGAACTCAAGTACCTTTTTACAGAGATGTCAAAGTGATTTCCACCTCAGCCCTGTTTTGTCCTGTGGGTTTGTGCTGCTGGGCTGCACGGGGGCT
>NW_007579716.1:3962-19147 GCF_000690725.1 Stegastes partitus
GAACCTGCCTTCACCCTGAGTCAGCTGGGATAGACTCCAGCCCCCCATGACCCTGGTGAGGATTAAGCGGTGTATAGATGCTGGTTTGTGCTGCACTGAGGCCCTCTGCTCCTACACAGTGGGTCACATTCAATTCAATTCAATTCAGTTTTATCTGTATAGTGCAGTTTACAACACGTCATCTCACAGCGCTTAACACAGTCAGGCACAGGACTTACAAATTTAAACAGAGAACCCAACAATCCAAATTAGCCTCCTTCTGAGCAAGCGGTTGGCAACGGTGGGAAGGAACCAAAAACCCCCCAAACATTAGAAGCTGCTTTTCCCCACAGAGGTTAAGGGGAGGTAACTTCAGCCACACTGAGCTCTAAACCTGCAGTCAGAACCAAACAGCACACACACACCTACCTGTCCTTTTCCTCCAGCTGCCCTTTCACTGATTCACATAACGTAATGCTCTTCTATTAGCATTCACATTTGATCGCCTCGAAGACACACACACACACACACACCTACACACACACACACACACGTACACAATCTGCTCATTGTGCAGCTCCCTCGCTCGGCTGCTTTAAGAGGAGCGGTGATCAAATTCCAGGCACGTCGGCCTGCGTGGCAGATGAATCGCCGGCCTTGTTGGACAGAGCTGCAGGAGAGGGATAATGGAGCAATTTGATGTGTGTGTGCGCGCATGTGTGTGTGTGTGTGTGTGTGTGTGTGCGTGCACGTGAACATCAGAGTGGGAGGATAAAATAGGAAAAAGGCCTTTAGGAAGGAGTAACGACACATTAGGAGCCGATAAAGGCTGCATGACCTCCCTCACCCACATGCTCACCGTGGACAAGTGTGTGTGTGTGTGTGTGTGTGTGTGTGTGAGAGAGAGAGAGAGAGACATAGAGAGAGAGGGAGTGTGTGTGTGTGCATAAGTGAATCGTATCTGTGTGTGAACGTGTTTGTGACTTGCATGTAATTATGAGATTGTGTGTGTGAGTGTTTGTTGTTATTCTTGCATCTCTGTGAGAACCGGTTCCGAGGCCCGATTCCAGCTGCCGGGTGGTGCTGTCCTGAGGCGGGGGTTGTTTGGCTGCTCAGCTTATGACACATCCATCAGAGCATAGGAGAGATTCTTGACATCAGCTTGCACGAGGAAAAGGTTTTCCTTGTCAGCTCGTTAACTCTCTTTTCAACGATCTGAGGCCTAATTGGAGTCGGACGTTTCAGTCAAACCTCCGTGTTCCCGTTTGCACTTTAATCTCTTTGTTCAGTTTGTTACAGTAGAAAGCATGAGGAAGGCAGCACAGTCACGTAGGAGGAGAAGCCTTAACTGTCTCGTGTCTGTTCCCAGCAGTCCTCCCTGAATCCTCATCCATTAGCAGCTGGTTATCGCAGCAGCAGCAGCAGGAGAGCATCATCGGTCCTCCAGCAGCTCTCACTGGAGTCCTGAGCTTTCTCTACATACAGTTAATGTTTCTGTCCTATGTATGAGAGTTACCGCCCATTCTACACAGCTTTGAGCCTTTCAGCTCCTAGTTTTTATTTAATTTCAGAAGTCATTTTATACCTAGGGTTGCAAGGTGGCTCAGTGGTTAGCACCGTCGCCTCGCAGCTAGAAGGTCGCCGGTTCACATCCCGGTGAGGACCTTCCTGCGTGGGTTCTCTCCGGGTTCTCCGGCTTCCTCCCACAGTCCAGAAACATGCTGAGGTTAATTGGTGATTGTAAATTGTCCGTAGGTGTGAATGTGAGTGTGCTTGGTTGTCTGTCTCTAAGTGTAGCCCTGTGATAGACTGGTTACCTGTCCAGGTGAACCTGCCTTCACCCTGAGTCAGCTGGGATAGGCTCCGCCCCCCTAGTGAGGGTTAAGCGGTGTATAGATGATGGATGGATGTTACAGGAACATCAATCTGGTCACACAGTCACATGTTGGGGACTCTGTTGTCCAGTCTGAGGACAAAAAGCACGACCCTGGTGTTCATTTTTATAGCGAGGACTCGATTTGAGGTTAGATTTCGGTAATCAAAGTCGTCTAAAACGGTAACAGCAGCCTGCGTGTGCGCTGCAGATTAAGATGAGCCGTGTGGAGAGGACAGCTATTTGGCTTGCACAGCCACACTCTCATTGAAGTGCAAGAGCATATCTCACTCTGCAGGCCTTAAATGCAGCCCCTCCCTCCCCGCTGACGCTCACAGACACGCATACACATTCATGCACGTCCTCCCTCCTCTGGGAGTCATGACAGAAATAGCTCTGCAGCTACAAGTTGTACTCTCCGAGGACCATCTCTCTCTCTCTCGCTCCCTCTCTGACAATGATGATGTAACATCCTCGCTGTCGGCTCGGCCGCTGTAATCTGTTGTTCTTTGTTTATACGGAGCACCAAATGCACATTTCTGGAGGAATGAAAGCTCCTCTGCTGCTGTGAGAAGGTGAACAGTATGTCCATCCTGCTCGTGGAGTCTGGTGTGGTTTCTGCCCTCTTCTGCTGCTTTATCTAACATGAAGTGGGCTCCTGCTTTCATCTCTCCCACGTTTCATCTTCCCCTTCGTCCACAGCGACGTCTGCTGATGACAAGGCGATAGAGTGTGTGTGCTTCCCCGCCACCTAAAAACACACACAACACATGCAGTTGTGTGTGTGTGTGTGTGTGTGTGTGTGTGTATCTTAGTGAGGACTAATTTTAGTCCTGAACCTTGTTAGGACATTTTACGACAGCTCTTGTGAAGGCCTGTGTGAGGGTCCAGACCCTGGATGGAGGGAAGCGACTTCACACGCTGAGACGTTTTCCGAGCTTCCTCCATGAGGTTTGCACATGCTGTTATGCAAGTGGCATGTTTTTATCGATCAGACCAATGGAGACCATGCGTGACTGAGACTCCTTATCCGGTGATTGTGTTTGTGAAGGATTTTTTCTGCCAACGTGCACCACATGACAGCTGTAGTCATGTGGTCTGGCCGCTACACACAATCGCTGCACAGCTAAATCCAGTTCCTGCAAGCAAGTGGACAGCGGAGTTGTGCTTTCACAGCATTTTACAAGCATTTTTAAAAACCTGCAACTGCAAACAAGTTTATTTGGTTTTGTGCTTGTGGAGGGAATCCTCTGACAGTCTGGCCAACAACAAAGTTCAGACCTTGTGCAGGAAGACGTGCAGTGAAGTGACACAGCAATTTATGTTAAGGTCAATCTTAACAATTGTTTGAGGTTATTATCATTTTGCATTGTTGTGCACACAAATAATGTGTCATCCTAAGCTCACTAAGGTGCCTAATATTCTAACACAGGTAACAAAGGGCTGAGAAGGTTCCTTAAAAAGTTCCTAAAAATAAAAATTCTGGTCGAACAAAGACTTTAAGAAAAAGATCTGTGCATACGGAGACCAGTTTACATGTCGTCTCGTCACAACTTGACTCCTGCAATGCTGCAGTTAGCTGCCTTCACCAGAAGGACTGCCAGCTCCAGAAGCTGTGTGTCGTCTCTTTATACTCTTTTTGATCACTGTTAGGCCTCATCATGGCCACATTGCAGCTACATTAGTAAAAACGACCCAGTCTGTAGGTAGAGATTCTCTGATGTAGTTCTGTTTCTGCTGTAGAAGCCCACCGCAAGAAAAGAGGAAATCAAACTGGTTTCTTTTATCTCTGATTTCTCTTAAATTCAGATGATTTTCTAAATTCCCCGTGTGACACATGCTGTAACTCTACGTTTGCAAAAGCGCTCTAAAAATAAAGAGTCTGATGATCATTATAGCGTACAGTGCCTACATACAGCACACACCCACTCATTTACAGTGAGTCAGTGCGTGTTGGCCGCTCATGTCTTGTGTTTGTCTTGCCTCGCTCTGACCTACTTGTATCCGTGAAGCACGCCAGCTCGATTCATAAAAAAACCATGACGGGAGGGCGTGTCCGCCGGGCGCACCCAGCAAAACAACCACAGGCGACTGAAGCATGATGGGAAACGCAGAGAAACCACAGGCGCGGCTGGACTCTGCTCCCTAAATATAGAGCGAAGAGAGTACGGAGTTGTTTACAGTGATTGATTAACTCTGTGGCAGCCGAAGGAGCAGGAGGAGAAGAAACAAATCCAGAGGTCAGAGTTTACTCTGCTGCCCAAAATATCTGTTGTTGAGAAGCAGCTGACCTGTTGTTCTGCTGTTAACAAGAAGCTGAATGTCATCTACGGTTACATGTTTTAAGAAACTGATCAGTGAGAGTTGGACAAGAAGCAGCAACAACAAAGTCGCTGAAACAAAACACAAAGATGGAGGAACTGACATTTATATAAAGGTAAACCAGTGTTAATCAGTCAACTCCTGGACAGTCTGTGATGATAACCAGATGTGCTCCATTGGATTCAGGTCTGGGGAACGGGCCGGCCAGTCCATAGCATCAATACCTTCATCATCAGGAGCTGCTGACACACTTCATCCACATGAGGCCGAGCATTGTCATGCACCAGAGGGAACCCAGGACCCACTGCTCCAGCATATGGTCTCACAGTGGGTCTGAGGATCTCATCCCGGTACCTAATGGCAGTCAGGATACCTCTGGCTAGCTGGGGGGCTGTGGGTCCTCCAAAGAAATGCCTCCCCACACCATTACTGACCCACCACCAAACTGGTTATACTGGAGGATGCTGTCGGCAGCAGAACGTTCTCCACGATGTCTCCAGACTCGGTCACGTCCGTCACATGTGCTCAGTGTGAACCTGCTCTCATCCATGAAGAGCTCAGGGCACCAATGGTGTATCTGCCAACCTTGGTGTTCTCTGGCAGATGCAAGTCTCCCTGCATGGCGTTGGGCTGTGAGCACAAGCCCCACTGGTGGACGTGGGGCCCTCAGACCACCTCATGGAGTCTGGTTCTGACAGTCTGAGCAGAAACATGCATATTAGTGGCCTGCTGGAGGTCATCCTGCAGCTCTGGCAGAGCTCCTCCTGGTCCTCCTGCACAAAGGAGGAGGTAGCATCCTGCTGCTGGGTTGTTGCCCTCCTATGGCCCCCTCCATGTCTCCTGGTGTACTGGCCTGTCTCCTGGTATCTCCTCCAGGCTCTGGACCTTCTTGCTACAGCTGGCATTGATGAGCCATCCTGGATGAGCTGCTCTACCAGAGCAGCTTGTGTGGGCTGTAGACAAGCCTCATGCTGCCTCCAGGGCTGAGAGCACTGACAAGATGCAGATGTGACCAAAACATCAGCCAGAAAGACGAGAACAGAGACCTGGTCTGTGGTCACCACCTGCAGAACCTCTCCTTTATAGGGGTTGTCCTGCTACCTGCCTCTCATCTCCACCTGTTCAACAGATTTGAAACTCAATTATTTTTCAATAGATTTCTAGTTTTTCTGTTGTTTCTAAGATTTTTTCAAAGTAAATATCAACTTGCAGTGACAGTAAAACTTGTGTAACATCTGGAATATTCAAATGGAATTTTTGCATTTGACTAATTGTTGATGACAGCGTTTCATTAAAATAAAAAGAACCCAGTGGCTGTTTGGAGAGCAGGTCGTCCATTCAAACAGCACAGTCTGGAAAAAGGTCTGCACTTCATTTCTGTAAAATATACAGGCTACGCAGTTCATCAGCTAAAACATGCAGGTTTTTAAACTGGTCCATTTGGCTCTGCTTTGCATTGCCCCCGCTCACTGGCTGCCTGGTTGAATAATGCATTGTGGGTAATAGGAGCTCTGTGGTATTTCCATTGGAGCAGAAAGTTCCCATACTCCCCACACAGAGCTAACAACTCTCTTGGCACTCCGCCGGCAGATAATCAGAGGAGAAGCAGCGGCGGCCGACCGTGTGAGGTTCGCTGAGATCAGGAGGTGAATTTTAAAATCCCTCCCAGAGAGGAACGCTCCAGTTTGGCTCAAAGGACGGAAGAGCCGAAGCAGAGCAATAAAGCAACAGCGTGTCTGCAGTGGAACCCAGACAGAGGTCTGACAACCAAACTGCTGCTCATTTCTACTCGTGCTATTCATTTGCCTGCTGAATGAATTTGTACTCATTCAGCAGAAAGCAGTGACCCAAACCGCCGTCCTCTGACTGGGTCCACCGATACTAAAAGGCTTCTGTGAGTCTCCCTCAGTGTTTTGGGTCCGACTCTTAAATATTTAGACTGTTTTCAGGAAAGCCTGTCTGAGTCTAAATCAGAGTTCAGGAGCAGAAACTAGTTCAGAGCCAATCGTAGCCCAACATGAACACATACAGGCTGCAATGCAAGAAAGCACTGGAAAGAGATTTCAGTGTTGCAGGAGACATCCAGGATTGAAAGACGAGTTAAATGTGTGTTTGTTTGTTTGTTTTCACCTTGCTAACACGTCCCAGTCGTGTCTTTTATAAGCTGGAGGACACTGGGGGGGAAACAGTCTTTGCATTGAGAAGTTTTTAGGCAGGAAATCAGAGCCTGAAGATGGACTTTAAACGTGTGAAATTAAAATATTTCCATTTTTGTCACCAAAGCTCCAATTCAGCAGTGGGTGAGACAAGTCTTGCAGTGAGATCTGGGACCACGAGGACTAATTTCATCACATTTCTTTCATGATTGTTAACCTTCCCCTTGGGGATCAATAAAGTCTCTTGTATTGTGTGTCAGATAACCTATAATCACTGCGTACCAGCTGTCCTGCCTCTGTGTGGAGGCTGTTGGGTTCCTGCCTGCAGACTTTACTCAGGACTGATAAAAAAATCCATGATCGCAAATATTTATCCAAAAAAGATGCTCAAATTGATCATTAATCAAATGTAATAATGCGGGAAAAAAGCAGCTCTTTGCAGTAATAATGGGGATATTTTATATGTAGATATTTTTTTCATGTAACATATTATTACTGATCAAACACTCGCTTAGACGAAGCTGCAGGTGATTGTTGGGTATCACTGTGCAGTGACATAATGGAGAGCATGACACCAGTTCATTCTAGCAGCCTTTCCTGTACTCACCGTCGTAGGGGGTAGTCAGACCGTTCTACTCCGCCCGCCATTATTTTATTGTGAGTTTCCGCCGTTTGACCTCGTTCAGCTGCTGTTGGATTCCAGGGAAAGAATACAGGAAAAAATAACGTGAGTCAGACTTTTTTCCGCCGTTTAACCAAACATGAAGCTGAAGCATTCAGCGAAGCTCAGTGGAAAATGCAGCTTTGTTCCTCTGCAGCAGCCAAATGGGTCACACGTGGAAGACCTATAAGACTCTTTGACGGTTTCCAGCTCTTTTATTTTTCTACTTATTCGTCCAAAACTCTGTCACTCGTTCGCTCTCAGGCAAAATAACGACCATTCAGTCAGCAAAGACCCATTTCAACATTTTTTAAACAACTTTTTCCTGTTGTTGTTGTATTTGATTCAATTTGGAGGTTGGAAATTTATGAATTCCAGGCTTGAAGTGTTTGAGCACTGACGATGCCAAAAGTGTACCAACGTCTACGCCGAAGCCAGCGACTCATTCAGCTACTGGTGGCAGAAACTGAAGGAAAGAATCTTTTTCTCTTCACTCCCACTTACTGAGCTCACCTCTTCATCCTGCTGTTGACTGGAACACCTTTGCTCATCGCTGTGTGGCAGCAGACCCTCCTAACCACGTGTGTTTAGCTACATTAGGTTTTGATATATGCTCCTCATCTGCGTTGTATAAACAGCGTCTATTTAAATGTTCCTTTGGATGCCAGTTCCCAGTTGAAGCTGGTAATACACCCAGTGGGTTGCCGACATGTGAACGCTTGACTGAACAGCTGAACTCAGGGAGTAGATGAGATGGCTTTTGTAGGGATAAGGTGTCTCAAACTGTTTTAGTGTTCATTAGCTGAGCATTCTGACAAAGTTAGCAGAAGCAGGAGCGGCTGCTGTGGGGGACGACCAAAAGAACATTTCCGTTAAATAGATTGAGCTCATTAGCAAAGTCCCTACGCAGGAGTTTATTCAAAACAAGAACTCTGTTCATTAGAAACCCTGGTTGAAATTCACAGCACTTAGTCATTTTTTTTCTCCAGACACACCTACGATGAAGTCTGATGAGCTCAGAACACAACCGCCTCCTGCAGCTGGTCCCTTGACCACAGTTATCAGCAATTTTATTTCACCTAACCAAAACTCTAATCCAAGAAATCTGTAATTACATCAAAATGAGGCAGAATTCCAGTTTAGATATCTACAACATCAGTCTGACTAGTCCAACCTTAATTTAAGAAACCTGAAAAAGATGAGATAATAAATTGAGGAGATATAATCAAATATGGAACAAAAAATGTGACTAGTTCTAATAAAACTGTAGATATTTGAAACTGGAATTACAGCTCATCATAACAGAGCTGCTGGTATCCACAAGGTCCATCCATCCATCATCTACACACCGCTTAATCCTCACTAGTGGGGGGCTGGAGTCTATCCCAGCTGACTCAGGGTGAAGGCAGGTTCACCTGGACAGGTAACCAGTCTATCACAGGGCTACACTTAGAGACAGACAACCGAGCACACTCACATTCACACCTACGGACAATTTACAATCACCAATTAACCTCAACATGTTTCTGGACTGTGGGAGGAAGCTGGAGAACCCAGAGAGAACCCACGCTGCACGGGGAGAACATGGAGACTCCACGCAGGAAGATCCCGGGTGTCCTCACCGGGACGCCAACCGGCGACCTTCTAGCTGCGAGGCTATGGTGCTAACCACTGAACCACCTGCAGCCCACTTGGAAAAAGTGAATTCCAGATTTCTGCGATACAGACCCAGTCAAACTATTCACTGTTAAAACAGCTCGTCATAACTTAACCAAAGCAGTCGCAGACAGAGGCTCCCGCCGCCTCTCACTCATCTTATTTACTCACACAGTCGTGAGTAATGCTCGTTTTGTGGGAGTTGCCACGCTGAGTGATGTCAGGACATCTGCTTCTCTGTGAGGTTCATCAGTTTAAGTGTCTGCTGAATGAGAGATGACAGTTACAGGACATTCCTGCACACACAGTCCTACACAGCAAACCTTGCAACACAGAAACACTACAAACCGCACAGAGGGGGAGGCCGGCCTATTCCGGCCTGCAGGGAGGCAGCTACGCAACAGTGCTGCTGACTCACCTCCACATTTTAACATTTAAGCTGCAGGCAAACTGATTCTGTACTGAGGCAGGAGCTGTTGAAGCTGACTGGTTACCTTTGCTGTCTGAAGCAGCTGGAGTCCACACTGGACCTCCCCGACCACTGCTGGATGACTTCCTAGGGTGCTGGATCTGGACTGACCCTAACGACACATCAGGTCATTTCATTGTGTCCCCGCTCACCCTGAAACTAACAAGCACTGAGATGGGTTAGAAGATTTATTTATTTATTTTTTGGATTGACAGAAAATCAATTAACAATCATTTAATAACCAAATAATTGAATTGTTTAGACAGAACTAGAAAATTATTGAGTATTTTTTTTTTTTTTACAGTTTTCCATAACAAACAGGGTTTTGACTGTTGATCAGACACAGAAAGACTTTGAATATGTCCAACTGGATACCACCGAATATTCAATATTCAATGTTGTTACACCTTTACAATGATTCAGCTGTAAAAGAATTGGTGGTTGCAGCCGTACTGTAGTTTAATGATGGATTACCGTAATTTCTGGACGATGAGCCCACCTGAATATAAACTAACTTGTCTCTAAGCTGCAGGTGTCCACGTTGGAACATGAGATATTTACCCAGAAAGATTTTTTAAACTTTTAATTAAATACGTAGCGGCAACAGACACAAATACCGTAAATGCTTTTTCTCCCTAACAGTGCCTGTAACACGGCTGGTTAAGAAAATAAAACCTACAGTAGCTTACAGGAAACGTCATTGATCGCTATCTTCATCTTCCTCCTGCACTAAAACCACCAAAGTCGTCTTCTTCAGTGTCGGAGTTGAACAGTTTCAGAATTACTTGGTCACACACTTCCTCAGTCTCTCTGTCGTTGTCGCTCTCGATGTCATTTTGGTCTCGAGGCAAATTCGTAAAAATCCATAAATTAGCCGCATGAAACAAGCTTATGGTCCGGACATTACGGTAAGATTATCAGCACTGTGTTAATTACTTTGAACACAGATGAAGCAATAAAATTCACAGCAAACAGCTTAAAATGAACAATAAAACTAGATTTTATTGCAGAGTTCCTCTTCAAGATGGAGGATGCATTACATGTCATCGTTATCGTTGCATTTCTGTGGCAAAAATTTCCAATAAATTACAGTTAATGAAGCTACGTAGACACGAACAATATAAAGCAAGTGTTGCCAGGTTGGAAATCCAGCTTGAGGAGTTTAGAGGAACTATCTTTTGTCATCTCCAGCATCACTGGGATGTTAACTGTCAGAAAACCTCATTTTAGATCATGCTGTAATCTTCAATCTGTCAGCTCTGCCATCCTTTCATTATCTCACATTGTTTCCTCCTCCTCACCTCAGCCCGGTCCTGCCGCCTTGCTGACAATGTTCCCTCTCTCTGATGCTAAGCTGCACTTGAGCTCTACGTATTTTGTACTTTTTCTGCCTCAGCAACAGGATCCCTCTGAGAGAAGCCGAGCCGCCGCTTCACATGGTGTCAGATCTCGGCCATATTGGATCCGAATGGGAACGACAGTGTTGGTTTACGCTCCTTCCGTCAATAGCAGAGGGACAATGGGAGCGGGACAGGCGAGAGGCCCGGGCCGCCGTGGGTACACAGAGGCGAGACAGACAGAGCATTGAAGGGGATGAGGATCCATCAGAAACCAGCTCCGGCTAATGTGAGAGTCTCAGGTTCAGTGTCTGGAGACAAGGCTTCTGGTGGGTAACAGTAGACAGGAAGCTTTGTGGAACATGCAGCGTCTTTATGCTTCAGGACAAACTGCTGCAGTGTAGAGCTGCACATCAAACCGGGCTAAAAGAAGGTCGCTGTTGTGGGACGTCAAGGCGACTTCTGACTGACCTGATTCTGACAAATCCGGCCTTTCTTCTACAAAAAACATCTACATCTAACTGAACTGCATCAGCAGAAATGAGTACAAGAGAATGAACTGGATTTTATTTTCCAGAACCGCATGAAGGAAATGTTCATATTTTGCAGGTTGATACCGAACATGTTTGTTTTTTTGGTTATTGCAGTGCAAGAACCACTTTTACTAACAGAAGCATTAACATTGTTTTATTCATTCATTTTCATTGGTCCAGCATTCACACTGGCAGCACTTGGTAAAGGGTCGGCGCAACCAGCTGTGTGGTTAGACAAAGAAAACCATGACCTTTCTCTAACCTCAGTCTGACTCACTGGATGTAGGATGCAGCCATGAGCTACCGTTTACTTTCAGACAGCTTCGTCCTTCCTTTCACTATTAATGTGTTTCCATTTTCTTAATGACTGGAAACAGCAGCAGCCTCTGACAAAGAAAATGTCAGGTATTGCCAAGAGTTTTGAAGAGTGTAGTAAGACAGCCCTGCTTGTTTTTTGTGGTGGATTATCAAGTTCAGGGCGGCTGTGGCTCAATCCCAAGGTTGATGGTTCAATCCCCTCCACAGTCCAAGTGTCCTTGGGCAAGACACTGAACCTGAAGTTGCTCCCAATGGCAGGAACCTTGCATGGCAGCTCTGTCTCCATTGGTGTATGAATGTGTGTGAATGGATGAATGAGAAACAACAATGGCGACAGACCTGCCATGCAAGGTGCTGCCTGCCATTGGGAGCAACTTCAGGTTCAGTGTCTTGCCCAAGGACACTTCGACTGTGGAGGGGCGGGGGATCGAACCAACCTTGTGATTGGAGGACAACCCGCTGTACCACCTGAGCCACAGCCGCCCTGTTCACAGATGATCCTCAATCCTAGACATACTACTTTCACTTCACAACAACGAGGTACAGATCTGGTGAGGTTGGGTGTTCGCTCACAGCTCTGAGCCACATTTGATCACAACCTGCCCAGCAGTCATTTAAATATTTTAGATTCAAAACCACAAGTGCCAACAAAAATGGTGACGCTGGAAGGAAGTAGGATGATTGGTCTCGCTTAGCCAGCATTCTGTCGTACATAACGGTCACCTCACTGTCATCCAGCTATGGGGGAACAAACCCGTTTTAATCACAGTTGTTGTGGGCGGAGCTAAGTGCAGGAAGTGGCTTCTTTGTTCGGCTAAAAGGTTTCTGCCCTTCCTCATAGTCAGGGAGTACAGAGTGGTTCGCCCACTGTGGATCTAGAAAAACATTTTGTACGAGACAAAGTGCCGCCCTGACTATAATAATATGGTATGAGGCATCTAAAGGATGAGCAGCATTATGTTTGACACTTGGTTAAATTGTCTGTAAAACAGCAGTTTAGCTGCATCTTCAACGAGCCACAAAACCGCTCAACAGGCCAAACGTGACGGGTTCAAGCTTTTCTGTGTTTGCACTGAACATAGACAGTCTGGACTCAGACACGAAACAAGCTGGGAAGTGGTGACGACTTCTTCTCCTGTCTTTTCCTGTAATTGTCCTCTATTGTTTGAAGACAGAAACTTGTGATTGAACAAATGAGGGAGCTGCTGGTCACCTGCTGTCAGGGTGGCAATGGCAGGAAATCCACCATAAACACTGAGTCTGTTCAGGGGCAGCTCTGCCGAGTGTTTTTCATCCCACAGGACTTGATTGGAAACGTTTTTTTTTTTTCCAGATGCTTTTTCTGTTACAAACAATCCATTCAAGTCCACAGCAGTGAGGTCATCCTCTATCCTGGCTCTCCAAACAGGAACCCTGAGCAAAGTTCATTCATGTTTGGATGCAGCCTTGTGTGCGTCCACTGGTGTGTGAACTATTATAGAAGGACTTGAATGGAAGTTTGTAAATTGGACGGCGACGGCCTTCCACCTCCCGAAAAATGACATCAGCTGAGGACAGGAGGCCTTAAAAAGTCCGAAGTGTCGCTCAGTCTGGGAACCGTGGCGAGGACACGACGCTCTGAGTCTGAGCCACGTTCAACAAACAAACTACAGTCTGGATATTTTTCTCTCTTGTTTTTAATGACCACTAGGCCTCGATGAAAACTATGACCCAGAAAAAAGTCCCACAAAATTAAACAAATTTAAAAAAGAAAAAGAAAAAAAAAGATGTAAATCTGACAAATACGGGCTGCCAGGTGTCTCAGTGGTTAGCACCATCGCCTCACAGATAGAAGATCTCCGGTTTCTGTCCTGGTGAGGATCTGTCTGCGTGGAGTCTCCATGTTCTCCCCGGTGCAGCGTGGGTTTGGCCATTTCAAAGATTTGTTGTAGGTCTTTTGTAAACGTGACACAATCTGCTGGATGTGCAGCGACTTGAGTGATCAGGTTTAGTGATGGAGACAGTTACTGAAATGTTCTTAGTGGCATGACCTGCTATCCAGGGGCAGATTTAGGATTAAAGAAGCCCAGAAGCTTAGCCCAGATGAGTGATGGGTTTTTTTTGAGCATGTGCAAAAAATTCATGCAAACCAGCAGAGTAACGTTGAACACTTTTCAAATAAGATTCACAAACCTGAATCATCACCCGTCCCATCACAGCTGGTGTTGTTGTCATTCTGTCATGCAAAAAGCTTCCTAACATCCATGTTGACGTCACTCTTCCCATGCAGGCTGTTTGCAGGCTCCTTTACGTAGCTGCTGCCTCTCTGGTGGACTCCGGTACTGCATGCTACTGCAGAGAGGTTTTTTTCCCCCCCCTCAAAAGTAAAATTCAGATTCTGGGTTTTCAGAAATCATCCGAGGCTTGAGCCCAAGTCGCCACCCCCCAGCCCCGCCCCTGCTCCTATCTTCTCCTGAGTGGTTCTGATCGACTACAGCTGCTGACTCCTCTGAGCCAATCTGAACAGAACCATCTGATCCACTCACTGGACTCAGACACAAACACTACGGTGGCAAAGTCTGAGGAGCTCAGCAACGACCTGAAGGAGTAAATCATTGACTTGAACAAGTCAAGAAAGTCACTTGGATCCCTTTGAAAAATGCGTCAGAGTTAAAAATCAACTGTGCAAACACACCTGTACAAAACACCAAACTCTGTGTGTTCCCCAGCATCCTGACTGAGATCTGGTCCTGAAAACATCCTGCTATCGTGTGCAGATTAAACATCACAGAACAGTGTCAAGGTTTTGAATATTTTCATGCGTTGGAATAAGCTGCTATTCAATTAATGTCTCAGCTATGAGCGTTTGTCACGTTAGGGCCATCTCAAACTTTGGTGAGTGGAAGAACACGTTTTGCTTGTTAGCTGCTCATCACGGTAGAGAAAGTGGACGAATTATACTTTCTGTTCATGTTCAGACACTTGTTCTAGAAATCATTCAGAGCTATAAGAATCTCGTCTAATGTTCCCATGGGCTTTGGCGCGTACTGTAGCAAAGATATGGCTAATACTAATAAGTATTACAGTCATCGTGAGGATGGTGCAGTTAGCAGGGCAAGCAGGATGCAGCTAATCTTCTAAAACAGTGAAAGGCGGCGCGGTTTATGGCATAAAAGCCATTCAGCTTGTTAGTACAAACCCATTATGTTTGGAATGATTTTAGTGTTAATATACACGTGATAATAAATGGAAAATGGAAATGCAATTCATGTTAATGCATTAAAGAATGATCAATAATGCATTTGCTAATTTTATGATAACAGCTGTTGTTGTAATATTTGGTAATTCATGACAAATGATGCACTTGTTGATGGTGAAAGACTGATTACTTTCACAAATTGGGGTAATTCATCTCGTGAGTACATCCTTAGCTGTTGGTTATACATTCTGAGCTGTGACATCCAGAGGGCGACGCCTCCTGAATCTGATCTGCTGGCTTTTCCTCTTGTGCCACATGTGGCAAAGGGCAGCCTGAGAACAGCTAAACGAACCGAACACTGTCCTGTCCTGTTCAGAGGAGGATTTATTTTAGCCTGATTCACTTTAGTCCAGCTCTTCTGGAGACGATTCCTGTCACTCTTAGCTGACCTTCAAAGAACACATCATCCAGGTTTGTTCTTGGCTCTGTGCCTTCATTGTCGTGTAGACGAGGGAAGTGTGCGTTGGCACAGCGAGCCTCCAGGCAGCTGCTCGGCTCCACTCACTGGGACTCGACTCAAGGACGACAAGCCTGCTTCAGCTTCACTGTACAAAGTGCCTTCCGCTGAAATGACTTACTTCAAACAAACAAAGAAAATATACCTTGTCTACCACTGTGGCTGATGCAGGGAACCAAAACAGCA
>NW_007579716.1:19705-27430 GCF_000690725.1 Stegastes partitus
AACAACACTGTTGCTGTCTGTACCTACCTCTAAAATGTGTGAATCTATTATGTCCCCACCAGGCCCCTCTACTGCTCCCTGCAGCTCAGCACACCAGCTCACCTGTAGCCCAAACACTGTAAAACTGCTCCACTCTGCATACAGGCAAGCTTTAACATAACAGCCTCCCCATGCCAGCTGACAGGTCTGGTTGGTGTGATACCCTGACAGGCTGAATCTTTTTAAACTGTCACCAGCACACTGCAGGTCCAAAGGTGGAAATTCTGCTCAGTCAGACGGCTTATCCTCACTCACTGATCCATGACTGGTCGGTCTTGTAGCAGATAAAAAACCTCGTGGCTTCGTTTTTAGCTGTAGCAGGTGTACAGTGACACAGACAGAGGTCATGGATTTTTATTTTAGTTTTAGTTTTTTGACAAAAATGTGTATTGATGGAAGCGTTTTGAATGAGATCCTCGTGAGTGTTAACATAAGAAGTGTTAACATTACATCCACATCCACAGTATGTTTAATGAGCTTATCAGGCTGACTGCAGGTTTTCACTTCAGCTTCTTCTGGTCGAACTTTTAGTGGATACTTGAAGTAAATATGATTCTTAACATTATTGACAGAGAGAAAATCTGACTGAATATAAGATGATTCTTATTAACAGCAGTGCAAAAAGTCAAATAGATTACTTGACTTCCAAACAACAGATATTATTGGCTGCTAATTGATCAGGAGCTACACTCTGTGATTCTGCAGGTCCTTCAGTAGCTCCTTTCTTTTACATGCAAACATGCTGCTGTTGTTCTTGTTTAGAAATCTTGCTCCTGGTTTCCTGGTTTAGAGTCTGGCCTCGGTGCAGGTTAATGCTGTTTAACAGAGAGGACAGGTTTCTGTTTCACTGTCAACGAAACAAGCGGCGTGTTTGGAAGCTAACTCTTTGTGTGCCATTAGGTCATGTGGTTGCTCTGCCGAGTCAGCAGTCGGCCGGCCGACCCGCCTCGTCCTCACTGTGACACGCAGCTCTGCGATGAGATCAGAGGTTGCATAACCCAACCATCATCCGATCTCTTCTGTGAAGCGGGATGACACGGCGGCTTGTCGCCAGCGCTGCTGTGACAATACAGAGCTGTGTGCGCTGACAGCAAAGGAAAATCTCCGTCCTCCTCTTCAGCCGAGGCTGTAAACACTAATCCTCTCCGTTCACCTCCCTCCTCTCTGTCCTACTTTCTTTCTCTTTTTAGAACCAGGATTCAGCCGGTGTTGTTTCATCAGGGACCAACATGATTCCTGCTCTTTCACTGCATTATCTCTAACCAGTTATTTACATCGTGGCTTTTACATTTTGGCCTTTTTGAAATCTTTCATCTGGACTCGACAATCAAAAATGTCCATTAAGTATTATTGGAAGGAGTCCAGCTTTTCATTGAACATTTTGATACAGATTCTGCATGGGTTGATAGACTGACACTCATTTCTTGCAGCATATGCATCAAAGGTGCTGGAATTGTTGGATTTTTCATTTACTGACGTGTCTGTGAAGATGGTTACCCTCGTAGATTAATGGTAGCAGCTGGACCTGCTTGAGTTCCTTGAAGACGTTCCACCTTCATCCAAGAGGCTTCATCAGCTCTGACTGACTAGTTGGGAGTTCCACATACTGATATCCTGAAGGAGACATTAACACCTGAGTTTCTGTTTTAATTGGGGGTTCGTTGCTCCTCCCCCTCGTTAGTGCTCCCCCTGACACAATGGGGTTCGTTAGCACTAACGATGATGATGAAGAGGTGAAACGTCTTCAAGGGACTCAAGCTACAATTAATCTATGAGAAAAAAAATTAATTGACTGCCCATGTGGGACAGTGATAAGCTGAAAAATGCACATTTGTAGTTCACACTGCAGTTTTACTGTCTGTTGCAAGAGCACAGGCTCCTTTGTTTCAATAGAAGATAACTGAGAGAGCGTCTGTTTGTACCAAATCCTTGTTTTATTATCAAGTTTCATGCTTATTTTTTAGATCAGGCTGTTAATGTGGAATTGTTTCATACTGTCAACCTGTAAACATTACAATGAAAGGATTCAACTAAGAAGTTTTATAAAGGTTGAGAGGTTATACAAAGTTTGTGATTCTTGCTAAATGAGAAATCATATTAAATTATGAAATATGAAATTCTCTCTCTCTCTCTGTCCGTCTCTCTCTCACAGCCTTCTCCAATTAGAGCACTGAGTCATTGGGTTGCACAATAGCTGAGCTGCATAATCACATAACGCCGGCTTATCTGTCTCGCCAAGGGCACCCAGTGTACTCTGACCCACTGTGTGTGTGTGTGTGTGTGTGTGTGTGTGTAGTACTTTGCATGGGCCAGTGTGGATCTGTGGGTTTGCTTCACTTCTCTGCTGATGTCAGACGGGACTTTGGTCCTACTTGTGTTTAAGTGAACTCTGTGTGTGTGTTCTCGGCATTTCTGAACAACTGTACATGTGATGTGGTGGGCGTGTTGCCAGGGAGCAGAGGAAATGACTCCCATGTCCTTTGGTCAAGTGGTCTCATATTTTGGCTGGAAGTTTGTCTCCGTTACGCTGACACAACAGTATCCTCGGCCGGCCAGGCTTTGGTTTTGAAATAAAATGTCGAAACCAACTTGATATTTGCTGTGAAGTCAACAAGGACGTCCTGCTCTGGTCAATACCAGACATTTCTATTCTGAAGTCGCTGTGGTGACTTGCACCTATAACAAATTGGGATGGCTTTTCCTTTCACAAGGACCACATCTGTTTCAAGTTGATCGAAGCCTGCATAACTACACTGGTCGTCCCACCAGCTGACCACAGCCCTGTCTCACCTGAGGCTGATGAGAGTCATACGTGAGGACCTCCTGTAATCGCTGTGGATGGTGAGTCAGAATAGACTTTGGCCCAGTGCACACGGTGCCAGCAGTCATTTCCAGTGTCTGTGTGCAAAGCGTCTGGTACAGGTCACCAGAGGTGATGCTACACATGCAACTTAACGAAACCATCGACATGTGATCTTTGGACCGGCAGCTGAGGAGCTGGCTGCAGGAAATACAGAGTACTATGTCCATTGTACACACACACAAGCCAGCCAGTTTACTGAGACTTTACTGGACTTTATTGTTGAAATAAAACTTGTTGCTCCAACGATGTCCTGTTTTGTTCACCTAAATGTGCAGACATACAATATCCTACTCATGCACTGTTACCCTGCACTCGTCTTCTGAACCTAAGTTATGAATCACTGCAATAAAAAGTAAATACTTTATGTGATTTGGGGTTTTTTGTATTTGTGTGTTTTTAATAAGTTGTGGTGACAGCGTGATGTTAATCCTTAAGTCCTCTGTGCTTGTATATTTATGAATGTATTCAGGTCAATTATGCTGGTTCTACATCTTGATTGAGCCCAATAACAGACTACAGGTTACATCGCTGGCATCCGTCTCTCTCCTGACCAATCGTCTCTCAGCAGCAAGTGATGGTTTGTGTTTTGTTCCTGATCGTGGCAGTGACACAAACTGTGCCGTGAACTTTATAGTTGTTTGCACAGATCACTAAAGCATATTTGAAATGACTCTGAGTGACTTTCCCAACTCGTTCAAGTGAATGATTTGCTTCTTCAGATCCGCTCTAACGACTTCAATCACAGGCATCCACGAGAAATTGAGAGGCCATGCCACCCAGACTGTTTGAGTAACACACCTTTTACATCATCAAAACTGATCATTTGACTTGTTGTTCGTACATTTTTAACACAGCAGATTTTGTCATATTTCCCCGAAAAACTATAATAAATCCGCGAAATGACCAAAATGCACAAAGGCTTTCTGTTAAAAAGACACACGTGCTTCAGTCATTTCATCACAGAAAATTAAGAGTTATAAAAAAAATCATTGACCTTAACAAGCGTATGAAGAGTTTTATTCACAACACAAGCAATACGAGGACACACACTTCCTTCTCGTGACTGCTATCAGATCAGCGTCTGAGCTGCAGCGGCGGTGTGTCTGCCACATGTGGAGGCGTGGTGAGGGAATTCAGCAGTAGTATCTCCTCACCACTGGACCAAATAACAAAAACAGAGACCAGGGTTGGGGTGGAAAAAGGCTGAAATCTGAAAATGCGAAGGGCTGGGGATTCATGTGCTAGACATCGTAAAACTGTTTCCTGTGGCTCGAGGACTCAGAGAGGGACTGGGGTTGTCGGTTTTTTTTCTCTGTTTTGTTTTTATGAGCTTGTCTTGCCAAAATGAAATAGACAAATGTTCGGCGAACACAACCAGATGTGGGTTTAATTTCTTTTTTCTTTTTCAAACATGCATGAACCAAGCAGATGTGTTTCTACACAGCAGAGACAGTGGTACGAAGAGTAAAGTTCAGGGGGGGGAGTTGTATGGGAAGTAGAAAACACATGCAGAAAATCAGTCACAATGCTTCTGACTGATCTGTGGTGTCAGCTATGAATATAATGATACTGCCGTTCTGAACACGTAGAACGAAAGCTTGGTGCCTGTCTTGGTTTGGACATTCAGCACCGTCAGAACATAATCCCTGTTCAGACATGTTGAATGTGAGTGAACGCACATCCTGGTAACTTGTCTGTAAAAGCTGTGAGAGTAACAAGTCAGACCTCGTTAAATTTCCATATTACACTGAGCATGGTGCAGGAGACACACTTACAGCTGTGTGAAGTGATTTGGGGGAGACCTGTTCCACGTTTTGGTTTAAATATTAGTCCAAAAAAAGGCATGGTTTACTGCCAAATCAAACAGTTCTCATTCACTTTACCTTACAATGTCAAATCTATTGCAAGGCCTTTAACCCCAAGAACACCAAACCTACCATCAAGCATGGAGGTGGCAGCATCATGCTCTGGTTCTGTTCTGCTGCCAGTGGAAGAGGAGCTTTACACAAAGTCAGTGGAACAACAAAGAAGGAGGAGGATCACCTCCACATTCATCAGGAAAACCTGAAACCATCAGCCAGAAGTTTGGGTCGTGGACGTAGTTTGGTGTTCCAACAAGACACCGAACACACATCAAAAGCAGTAAAGAAATGGTTAAATCATACTACAATTAAAACTTTAGACTGGTCTCCCTAAAGTGATGACTTAAACCCCATCAAGAACCTGTGGACTGCGATGAAGGAACAAATCTGTGTCAGAAAGACAAAAAATCCAGATGAATTGGACCAATGCTGTAAAGAGGAGATGTCAAAGACACAACCAGACGCTTCTTCATGGCTACCAAAAGGTGAAATGTTGAGGTGAAAATGGCCAAGGAACATCAAATATTAGCACTGCTGTATGCATGTATTCAACCCAGCAGATTTTGGGACTTGAATGTGTGGAGGTCACAGGAGTTACAGGAATCATTGAAAGCTGCCGTGATGTACAAGCTCTTTACATGTGGACGTAAACTTTTGCTCCAGATTGTATTTTTGCATTTTTTAAGACCGACTAACTTTTTCTAGACTCACACTTTGTTTCCTTTGAGGCCGTTGTCTTCATTGGTGAAACACATAAAATCCCTAACCACATCCCTAAAATGCCTGATAGATAATAGGTGATGCTGCACTGCAGGCCATGGTGGGCCCGTTGGATCAGACGAATCCTCAAAAGCAACAAACGCCCTCTTATTCTGCTGCTTTAGAGGATGTTTACCGTCTCTACAAAATTGAGGAGAAACTCCCTCTAATATTCCAACCATCCGTCTTCCAGCCAGCCCTTGTGGCTTTGAACTTGTGGCGAGCTCAGTGTTTGATGTCAGCAGCCTGGCAGAAGATTACGCCTGTGGTTTGGTTGCGGTTTGTCGGGACGTTACGTAAGCCATCATTATTTGCACTTTCTTGCTTCGGGGGCTTCGGTTACATCATGGTTGAACTTTGCCGTGTGGCGCTGATGTTATTTTTGGCAAAGCGGCGTTCTGCACCTGGATAGAGAAGGCCTGGGGTAGCAATCAGGAGGCCAAAGGAGAAGAAGAAGGGAAGCGAGTGAGGTGAAGTGACAGGATCCAGTGAGGCTGTTAAAGACTCCATGAAAGTTAAACGCTCCCCTGTTGATGAGTTTAGCAGCCTGTCCCTGTAGACGCTGCTGGAACGCAACGGAGAAGGAAAAAGTAGAGACATCCCAGCTTGGAGAGAGTCCTCCTTCAGTGTTGCTGTGACTGCTTTTACAGATTATGATATTCTTTTGGACTGAAAAAAAAGAATTGGACCACTTCTCCAGCCTTTTAAACCATCTACGGCCTGGAAACGTTTTCCTGACGAGAGGCTTTGGCGAGGCTCCGAGCTGCTGGACGGCTACACGCTGCTGCCATCATCGTCGTCATGTCAGCTCGGTAACGAGGCTGATTCCCAGGCACGGATCTCCTCCCATCTGCTTTTTAAGGTTTCTCTTTCTCTCTCCCTCTTTTTTTTTCTAGCATTTCTTTGGGCCAGGGAAATTCCAGTCATTTCCCCTCTGGAGGCCTCAGCTGCTCCTTCTGCCTGATCGTCGGGTTTATTTGGAAATACATCTTGTACTTGAAGCCCTTTCCTCTGTATTTGACCCCAGTCCTCCCCACCCCCAAAACTGGCAACTCCTCATTCCTGCGCACACACACACACACACACACACACACACACACACACACACACAGAATCACCATCATGGCTGCAGATGTGGCACATCTGGCTTCAGGAGTGAGTCATTATTCTTGGCACGCTCTGATGTTCCGCTCTTTCTCTCTCTCGCTCTTTTTCTGCCACCATGGCAACTGACGAATGTTTGGCAGGAGAGCGTTGGCATCGAGCCGGGGCGAATGAGTACCAGCTATGGAGCTCAGGGAGAGAGAGGGCTTTTTTGTGTGTGTCAAAAAAACACGGCGAAAGTGTGTATGCCTGTGACACCGAGTGAGAAACCAAGAGTTAAAATGCTGAAACAAAGGAGAGAGGGGGTAAGAGAGCTGGGCGACGTGGGCGGGGCTTTAGCCTGGCGGTGGTCCAGTCTGACAATAAAGCTCTGAGTTTGAATGGAGGCCCCTGGCAGAACAAAGCTGTGTGCGACACCGTCGCCACTGCTCCCGCTTGGCAGCCGCCACGATTTCCCAGCAGCCTTTGCCTTGGCAGCTTGCCGACCTTTCTCTGCAGGCCTGCAAAGAGGATTAGGACAGAGGAGGGGGAGAGACGGGAGAAGGCAAAGGGAAAAAGAGAGCCTTGTTTTCCTCTTGTCTCCTCACTAGCCCTCAGTGACATCACTGGGACGCCAATTCCAGATGCGAGGCATCCAAAACTGTTTTTCCGCTGGTTTATTTGACTTGGCCATCCATTTTATAAATGTCGCCGTCAGGTGCTGCATCCTGGAGCACCAAAAATGGCACCTCCTGTAATCTATAGCAAAAACATCCACAACCTGCAGGAGGGATGCTGTATGAAGGCTGGTGAGTCTGAAATATGGAGCTACAGAAATCAGTGTTTGTGATGTTTGCTTCTAGCTGTCCTCAGTGGAGTCCATGCAAGAGATAAAGACAGACCACACTGATAAGAAAATTAAACTATTCATGTGCTTCATTTCCCCCACAGAGCACACACCTGTTAATTTCAACTTGCTGCTGTGCTGCTCAGTTCAGTTCAGTCTGTTTGTGCTGTTAGTTTGGGTAGCTACGATGCTTCTGAGATACTGAAAGCCCACTGTCTTGCAATGCAGCTGGATTTTTGTGAGATCTGCAGGATCATGTAAGAAACCTTGCC
>NW_007579716.1:28122-60924 GCF_000690725.1 Stegastes partitus
TCATTGAAACTGATTTAAACCTCAAAAGAATAATTACAATAATCATAATAAAGGCCTCCCTCAGATACACATGAATATGCAGAGTTATGAATTCAAAGGAAGAAAAACAAATGCAGGCTGAAGTTAAGCAGTTTGATAGTATGATCTGGAGTTGACCATTGTGTTGTAGTTCAAGTTCAACATAAACCCACAGCATTTGAAGCAAAAGACATTTAACAAAGTTAGTTTGGTAGCATCCTGTGGTCCACTGCAGCACAGATGTTACATATATCAGCTGTTTGTTGTCCCACAGAACAGCGTGTGAACAGTATAGGGCATGAGCTACCGGCTCGGCTCAGTCATTTATTTGTGAAGGTGAAAACCCACCTCCAGGATGTATATCAGAGCTGCAGATTCATTAGTTGTAGCTCCACAGGCCTCTTCTGGTGTGGCTGGTCATTCACTCACAGCTGGATTTTCTCTCATCCATGGACACGTGGAGAGTTTTCAAGTCTGGCAGGTCCTGCTCTGCAGCAACAGCTTTTCTCCTGTGTTGGCAGCAGAGCAGTGAGAGCAGAATGAATGTGCTGGTGATTAGGTCAGCCAGCAAGTATCCTGGATCGGGATTCCTCCTCATACAGTGAGCAACACGGTCATTCCAGGTATTTAGCATTTACTGTGTTCTTGTGATTAGTTTTAAAGGAGGACTGGAAAACACGTCTTTAGGGAGCTTATGCTGATGGCCCAGATCAACCAGAAGCTGTTTTGTGACTTCTTGTTTCCCAGAGTCTCTTCAACAAAGAGTGCAAAGTTAGCATGACCCATAAAGCTACGATAGCCGCACCAGGACTTCTAACAGCACTGAGTTGAGCAGTGGTGTGTAGCACCTCTTTCTGATCTGATGTGTTCATATCAGCTGTCCACATGGAATCATGTGTTCCATTACTAAGAGTACAGTTGTCAGTTTGTTTCACATGACTTGGAGACATCTAATCTCAGAACACATTTTCCACCATCCATCCATCATCTCTACACCTTCATCCTCACTAGGGGGGTGGAGCCTATCCCAGCTGACTCAGGGTGAAGGCAGGTTCACCTGGACAGGTAACCAGTCTATCACAGGGCTACACTTAGAGACAGACAACCAAGCACACTCACATTCACACCTACGGACAATTTACAATCACCAATTAACCTCAGCATGTTTCTGGACTGTGGGAGGAAGCCGGAGAACCCGGAGAGAACCCACGCTGCACGGGGAGAACATGGAGACTCCACGCAGAAAGATCCCGGGTGTCCTCACCGGGACACAAACTGGGAATCTTCTAGCTGTGGGTAGACAACGCTGACCCCCAAGCCACCATGGAGCCATCAAAATACAAATAACTTTGCTTTAGCCGCCTCATTTCAAGGAGTCTTTGAATACCAAACTGACAGAAGGCTGCTGGTGATGTTGTTGCATCATATCGAACACAGGAGCAGTCATTTCTGTACGTCAGTCTACGCCTGTTGCCGTTTCAGGGCTATTTTTCTGGTGTCATTTTTCATGCAGGTTGCAAGATAAGTCGACAGAAATATGATCGACAGTGTTAGTCTCACCTACAAAGGTCACGTTGCTATACTCTGTGTCTGTCAGAAATAACCATGAAGAAGAAAGGCCCATTCTGACTGCTGAAACAGTGCAGATGGTGATCCAGACATCTCAGACCAGGCTGAAGTCATGCTGTCTGGTTACGATTCCCGCCATCTTTGTACAGTCATCTTTTCTTTTTGGCCCATTTGTTTTGTCAATTATTTTACGGTCGTTTTCTGATTCCATATCTGTAAAGGATGCAAATGTGTCCCTCTGATGAGGTTGTTTCCAGGCAGGAGGGTTCACTAAACAAAGAAGCCTGGCAGGCTGCACTCTGACTCTGTGAAGAGGCTCCCAGCATGTAAATGAGATGGAGATGTGTTGTTGAAATGGTAAACAGACTGCTGTTGGTCCTGAGCCAAGAGCCCTGCAGCTGGAACACAATAAGAAGACAGTAACAGCAGCGCCTCAGTAAACAGGAAGCAGTTCATTACTCCTGATATCCTGACAATAAAGCTACGAGCGGCTAAGTGAGCAGATTAAAGTGCATGCTGCAACTTCTGCTAGTGTTCCATAGAAGCTACAGAGTTCATTATTGCCTCTATATGGAAGTGGTGGACAACAAAATACAACATGCTGATGGTTCATTAAAATCACAAGAGTTCGTTCTTCGGCGAGCACATACTCCATCTGAACTATATGAGACCATTTATGTGTTCATTTGATGAGCTGCAACAAAACAAAGCTGAGTTACAAAGCCGGTGAGAAACCTTATTTTAGAATGAGTCAAGATATTCTGACTCACAGATGGAGCGAATAACGTTGATTGCTGCTTCCAAATTAGTGCCCTTCAAAGCCTGGAATACATCAGACAGTATGTGAACAATCACCATTAGTGTTGGAGAGGAACGCAGAGGTGTAACGACCTGAGCTACTTTAACGAAGGCAGTTCTCACGGACAGATGACTTGGTCGACGCATCTCCAAAATCTCCTCTGATGGACAGCAGTCCAAGGAGAGACTAACCATGAATCGGCCACAGGGCGTTCGGGAAGCTGCTGGAACACATCAGATCTGCAGCGGCTCCACCTCACAACTTACGGGACTTAAAGAACCTGCTGCTGGTGCCAGAATCACAGGACACCTTTGCAGGTTTTGCAGAACCCTGGTGGAGTCTGAACCAAGAGCATGCTTAGCACGTGGTCACACTGTTGTGGTTCATACATATATGTTATGCCAAGAACTTGTAAAAAAGGATTCAACAGCACTTAATTTTAACAGATAGGTATCGTTAGAGGCTCCAGTCCCCCCGCGACCCTCGTGAGGATAAAGCGGTGTATAGATAATGGATGGATGGTATCGTTAGTCAGTCCCCACAGCTGTCAGTTGCATTGTGGTGAAATTTGGTTCAGACGTTCATGTTCCCCTGTGGATGTGTTGTTTCCCTTTCCTGATGCTATGACCTTTGTTTTAGCACCAGGTGAACATTTGAATTTGTCCAGGACTTCGGTTTATGATGAAATATCTGCAAAATTAACGACATCTTAATAATCTTAGAGCTAAATGTTAGCTGATTGCTAAAATGTGCTGAAGTGAACACAGAGCGGCTGTGGCTCAGGCGGTAGAGCGGATTGTCCTCTGATCGTAAGGTTGGCAGTTCGATGCCCCGTCCCTCCACAGTTGAAGTGTCTTTGGGCAAGACACTGAACCCGAAGTTGCTCCCAATGGCAGCATCTTGCATGGCAGCTCTGTCACATTGTAAAGGGCTTTGAGTGGCGCTAAGGTAGAGTCTGACTTAGAGCTGGCATGAGAAAGTCATTTCAAAAGTCTTGTGGATATCTGACACCAACAATGGAGAGTAAAAGTAGTTGGTACTTACAGAGTAAGAACTGAAGTCTGTCAGGACAACGCTGTAGTAAACTTCAATCAGTTTTAGCTGAACCACATCTGAGGTCACAGAACATTCAACAAGTCAAAACAGACAAATAGGATGATCTTACATCGGTGTCATCCCTCGATAAAACCGGTCAGTTCTATTGTTTTGTCCTGTTAGAGCCAGACAACCCTCCTGATAGGTCAGCAGACGTTTGTTCTGCTCTGACAGTCAGCGAGGTGTCGGCGCTCAGAAACAGCTTCACTTTATGAGCAGGAAGCTTCAGGCTGCAACAGGGAGGGGAGCCTCTCAATAATTGAGCAAATAGCTTTGTAGTATTGGCTTTGATGTGTTAAAGCGGGTTTAATTTTTAAACAGAACGTTTCGTAAATTAAGCATTGCTGTACGCAGAGCTCAAGCTTTGATGATGTGGAACAGATGATGCATTCAGGGCAAAAAAAAACAAAACAACAAATTTCTATTTTCTCTTGCTTTAATCGGAGACAACTGTCAGCGGTCCAAATAATTAGGAGTTGGCCTCGTACTGCATATAGGAACAGATTAGCCTTTGCATTCTCACTGGGATCAACTCTAAACACAATGAAAAGACATTAATATGTTATTCATAAGGTTTTGGAAATTAACGCATTCTGTCAGTGCTGTCAAACTATCTCATTACTCTCATCTCACACAGTCTGAAACAGACCTAAGTTTCTTTAATTACTATAAATCAGCTCACAACTCATATGTATAAACAAAAATATGTAGACAAAGTCCTCTTTGAAAGCAAAAGGACAAATGAAGTTCATTCAGTCCTTTGGCCAGACTTGCATGACATTTACTGTTGATGTTCAAGCTCCCAAGAGGATGAATCCTATTCATCTGGGTGCTGCTTTAAGGACAAAGCGGTCACGAATTTGCAAGAAATATGAAAACGTAGCATTACTCCATATGAAAGACCTAAACATGAGAATAGAAACCACTGGTGGTTGGATGCATTTGTTGTGTTTCTAGATGCTGTACCCATAAAGGTTGTAGCAGAAATCCAGGAATAAGACGATATATTCAAAGTTAATTACTAACTTACCATCAGCAGTGCCGCTGGTCTGTTAACACCTATAGTTTGTTTATATGTGGCAGAAGTAGCTCATCAAACAAAATGAGGGTCTGGCTCATACAGATGTGGCTCTGAAATTCACTGGCGATTTATACGAGAAGATTATGTGAAATTGTGAAAATTAATTTCTAATTAATAAACATATTTTGTCCCTGTTTTAATTCTCACCACAACCACATGCATCACTTGTATAAGAACATGAATAAAAGTCAATAAAACATTCAGTGTGGGAACAAGGAAACTGTAACGTGAGGAATTTAACATATTGTTTACGGTTCACCATAAAATAAAACATTATTTTCAAATTCAAAAAAGTTTTTTTTATGGAAACGAATAAATTAAGCAATTTAGATGTAATGGTACAGATGTGTTTTTATTCTAATACTTTGGTTCTGTAGTATTTACATTAGACGTTATAAAGAATTAAAGAGAGGACTGTTTGATCAGGTGGAAACAGGCCCAAACCAGCAACAGGAGAATCCGTTTATTTATACAGCCCTTTACAACAGCCCACAGGGTGACCACAGTGCTTCACAGTAAAAACAAGAGAATAACTTAAAACAGACACAGCAGTAAAATAGACAACATAGTGTGTACACAAAAACAGAAATAAAATGTCACTACGCAGCTAATAGCCGTTTTAAACAGAAAGGTTTTGAGCTTTATTTTGAAAAGACCCAGGTCAGTGATGGTGCACATGTTGAGGGGAGCTTGTTCCAGAGCCTGGGTGCAGCCACAGAGAACCCCGAAAAGAAAGGAGCTAAAATACATTTGCATGATGTATGACTGCTGTTGTGTAAAAAATGTGTGGTGTGAAGAACTCTGGCCATCTGTATGAGGAAAACCAGTATGCAACACAACAATACAAGACTTCTTTCCAATTGGACTTCTTTCCATTGGAATTAAGAGTCCCAAAACAGACAGTCCCAGACAAAAACTCCACAAAACTATGTGGTCAGAGGTGTCCATATTGTCTACCTGTAAATATCTAAACAATCTGTTTTGGAGTGGAAACAGACAGATAGTGAAGCTGCCACAGAATGAGCGCGTGAACCAGGTCCTTCACTGTCTGCTGCCTGTCCATGTTCAATCCAAACACATTGTGAAGAAAGTAGGTGAAGGGTCATGAAACCGTTAACTGTATCTGCTCAACTCTGCTGAGGTGATCAGAAACCCCAGGAGGAACTGACGTACCAAAAACCCACCCAGTGATGTTACTCCTGAAGGACGATGTTGGTCGCAGTGAGCTACGTGCACTCAACTGTGACTGCAAACAGTTAATCAGTCTCAGACTCCTAATCTCCAGTTTGACCTCAGCATCACCTCTCAGCTCTGCCTTTTCCTGGGCTGATTTCCCATCGTGCAGACTTCCTCCCCCATGTGAAACTGCTAAGCTGAATAAACTGACTGGGTCGACCCCTGTGGCCACAAAGCCAAGTCTGCAAATCTCCCATCTGAGTGGCCCACGGGGAGGCTATTTAAAGACCCTGCTGATCAGGCAGGACACACTGGGCCTGCAGAGCTTCATTAGCGTGTAATGCCCCATACCCAGGTCATGTGATTGGTTCACTGTCTGAAATCTGATCAACGTTGAGTTGCAGGAACATGTTTGTTTTGTTTGTAACACGGAGGCCATAAAAAGTTTGGATCTTTTTGACTGTTGCGGTTACTTCAAAGGAACTAGTTCAGACAACAGGTCAACTGAAAGCTTTCTCCTCTGGTTTGAATGTTCTAGCAGCCATATAGGTGGGATGTCCATAACCTCTGATACAGGCTGCACAGGTGACTGGACAGTTGTCATGGGTGGACTATTACGAAACTTTGGTTGGATTTAGGAACAAAAAACCCTCCACTTGGTTAGATGAAGGGATAGATCATGGTTTAGATCCAAATTATTACTGTTTTAAGTCACAAACACATATGGTTATGTAACAGGCATGGTTAAAAACAGGATACGAACATCAGTCGATGGTTTTTCAGGATAAACATCCACCCAAAATCCTAATTACACCAACCTTGCGGCTCTAAAGTCTGACTGACTTTTCACTCACTGGATTTAGGTTGCAAGTCTGCCATTGGCCAATTAACTCAGCTGGCACGGGAAACAGCAACCTCCTGCACTGAAAATGAAATTTCTGCAGAGGATTTGGATCCTGCAGTAAGGCGGTCCTGATGGTTTATATGGTGGATTATCCATTTTAATCACAGTGCTCATTTCCTTGCATGTACATGTTCCACCACAACAATTCCAGCCGGCACTATTTTGAGGAAACGGCGAATCCACATCCTTTGCTTTGCTCCACTTACAGCCACTGTGATTGGTTTAAAGACATACAAACAAGCCAGAGCATTTTTTTTTTCCCCCTAAAGGAGAATGTGCAGCAAGACCATAATGTACGACAGAACAGGCTGGCAAAGCGACGCCGGTTGCTCTATAACAACATCGCTGCACTTCTACTGGCCACTAGAGGGTGACATCACTTGAGCATTTTGGGAATTTTTGCTGATGCTGTTTAATATGGCCGATAGAGGTTACCTACCAACGAAGCATAACTAAGAGTTGTAACAACCTGTTGCACAACCAACTTGTGTCCACAGTCGAAGCTGCAGTGAAAGGATCCTTAAGCCTGGATTATGCACGTAGTTGCTGCTATTATGCTACTTTGCATTTGACTTGGAGGACACGTCTATGACTCTTGGACAGATGATGAAGTTTATGTGATGTGGAGCCGAGCTGTTCAAAGTACAACTATGGCCTTTGTCCCTCTCAGACAACTGTGTGACTTCTGAAAGTTGTAGTTTAATGAATCATGTACGTGATAGTGTAAAAGAATGAAAGAAAAGAGCTTGGTACAGAATTTCAAACTGCACCCAGTTTCCTCGTGAGAAACAGATTTTCGGTTTATAAAAGCTGCTTAAAAGAGGAGGAGGACTGGCTCAACATCACTGCAAAACATCATAGTGCCGAATCAAAACCCAGCATTTCAGCTTACACCATCATCATGTGATAAACAGCATTAATGGGTAGAAAAGCCCTTTATATACATTTATACACCCCACACAGGACATCCAATGGGATACATCAGTGGTCAAGCCGTTGACTGTATCATCTGTATTGTCACTGAGTTATAAGTTTTTCAAAATGGGCCTTTTGTCATCTTCCACCTGGAAAATTATCTTTACTTGCTCACTCCAAATTGTGCAAATAGCTTTATAATAACTCACCTCACCCAAGGACACAGTTAAATTCCTGATTCACATGGTTGTAATTTGGAGTTATATTTTAGTGGCACATAAAAATTCTGAGCCCATTATCATCAAAAACCTCCAACAAACAACAAACACTGTGAACATCTCTGCTCAGATGTTTCCTTGTCTGGGCTGCAGACGGAGTGAAGTTTTAAGACCTTCAAATGGGAAAACAGCACAATCTGTATGTGTCCTGTGTGGACTT
Source organism: Stegastes partitus (assembly GCF_000690725.1). NCBI lineage: Eukaryota > Metazoa > Chordata > Actinopteri > Pomacentridae > Stegastes > Stegastes partitus. The sequence goes on from NW_007579716.1 coordinate 36,118, forward strand.
CAGTGCTCAGTGACTGATGTGGGAAATGCCAAACATGCTGTCAGTTTATGTTTGTGTTTCCATTTGGGAAGTAAAACCACACAGAGGTTGTTCCCCTCCCCTCCACGCCGTGGGAGGCAGTGACCGGATGATCATCAGCTGACTCAGATTTATAGGGGGGGTCACGGGGGTAGTGGAGCCAGGGGGTCATGAGGAGAAGCCCTCACAGGGGCTTACCATCACTTTAATGAGCCAAAAAATACAAATAAAATCACATGACCTGCAGTTCCACCTTTGGCCACTATGTTAGTAATTGATATGTAGTTGTCCTTATCTGACATCTGGGACATTCTTACCCTCCTGACAGTCTGCTGTCAACTCACAAAAGCCCTTTTCACAGTGGATACGTAACATTGCTGCTCGATCAGTCTGTTGAAGTGACTGCATTCTGGCATTCAGGCATAGGTCACTTTTAAATCCATGTTCTTTGCAGCTTCAGTTGGACATACAACCCACAGTGGTGCAGGGATCCACATGAAGTGATATTTGTCTTTCATAAAAGATTACACGGTACTGCAAGGCTTGTAGAACAATGCACGAATAAAGACGAAATCTAAACTAACAGCAGTTTATCCAACTGTCTAAATGACTAACTCGTATATGACTTACGCTGAAAACTCTGTTCATGTCTTGTCGACTCCAGACGTTCATTCTGCAAAACTTGAAGCTGAGAGACTTTGCTGAGTATCAGGACAAAGAATGGCGCCGGAATTCGGTTGGGATGTGGACATACTCCACCAACACGGAGTCCGATCGGAGACGACGCCGGCAGTTACCCGAGAAAGAAGGAAGCGGTACGAACGTAAACAAAGGAGGAGGAAGAGAGCCGGGATCCATGCTAGGCTAACGGCTAACCCCTCCAGACCAGCAGGACCGTCCTCCTGCTCTCCAATGTCCGCTCCCTCCACAACAAGCTGGATGAGCTACGTTTGCTGAGAGAAAGCAGGGATGTCAAGGTAGATGGATGGTTTGACAAAGCTTTAACCCAGCAGGTGACGGCTGTTTGTCTCTCATTTCAAACCGATCATCTGTATTGTTTGTTGTAACCATAACAGGTCATGACCTTCGCTGCGTGTTTTCTCTTGTAACCTTGACCACAAATGTCTGTTAACCTAACACACTAGTTATTTTAAACCAAATCCAGGAATTTTACTGCTATAGCTAACCAAACCTTTTCCCCACGGCACAGTTACTTTAATAAATGATCAGTTATACATATATGTAGGTATTTTGAAGCTAAGACCAGAACAGAGATCAGGGAGTTTGGCTTAAACACAAGACTCTGATGTAAATTTGCCTGTTTAAGTGTCTTTGAAAGGAGGAGATTTAATTGAAATTAAACCTCATGTTGCTCTCTGTTATCCTTTCTTTCCTACCAAAGATTTGACTAAACACACCTGATGTTTTGACGTTTGTCTGCAAACAGTCGGCTGCTCTTTCATATTTGCCTGCAGCGGCCGAGGCCACACTGAAAAAACAAGATGCATTGTTTGCCGTGCCTGCCTCCTCTCTCTCACTTCCTCTTCCTCTCTCTCTCTTTGCATCAGCTGACTCGGTGAGTGAGGCAGGACATGTCGTGATGCTGTGAAACCCAAAAGGAGAGACAAGAGGTTAAGGGCCTCTGTCCAGCTGAGTACACTGATCCTGGTCGTGAGCCAGAGATGGCCAGACGTTATCACAGTTCATTTTCAGATCATCATGTTTTTTGACCTTTACAGCACAATCTGGCTATTGAAGCTATTTTCTGTCACTGCTTTACTATGCCATTACCAGCATAACAGGCGGAGCAGACGGAAAATCAGTGAAAGTTCAGACTGAGTTACTGTCAAAATATTTCCTAACCATGACCCTAATGACTGCTAACAGCGTATAAAGCCATCATCAGGCCCAACATTCCTTCCTTCCCATCGTTTTTGTTGTATCTGGTGCTGTTTAACAAATGAGAACATGCAAACTCAAACTCAGGGGAAACTTAATGTGTAAGGTCTGTACCTTACTATGTTAGGCGCTATGTGATGACATATGTTGTAAACTGCGCTATACAAATAAAGTTGAATTAAAATGAATTGAACTCCACACACAAAGATCCTGGGTGTCCTAACTGGGAAGCGGACTGGGAATCTTCTAGCTGCAAGGCGACAGCGCTAACCACCGTGCAGCCCAGAGTGGAACAATAAACCAGAAAAAACTATATATAGACAAACATAAGTAGAAAAAACGACAGTACACAGTGTTATAAATGGTGTGCCATTGCACAGAGACATTTTCTCATAATTTTCTGTTTCTTTGTAAGCAAAGATCACTTTAATGCAACGTTAGCTGAATGTGCTAAATACACCAGACACTGAAAAAAAATTAGAAGAAGATAAAATCCCCAGCAAAAAGAGCCTATAATAAACCAGTTCAAATAAAAATAAATCTTAAAATCATGAAGGAAAATACATATATAACAGATGTACAGTCTTCAATTTCAAATCAGATAAAACAGCTTTAAATGATCAAAAGTAATTACAAAACAAATACAAAAAAATAACAACACACAGGACTGAGTTGGATAATGGACACAAAAAAGTTAGGAATGATAAATATCATAATGGTTCAGCTCATTAAAGTGCTTTTTGTGCAGCAGGGTGTGTGAAGAAAGAGGAAACAGCAGTCGGAGCGGTTTTATGTTTTCAAGGTGCAGGACTCCGTTTGTTTACAGTCAGCTCAGCTGAATGGACGGCGGGAGATTTACAGTCTGCCTGGTAACAGCAGTCGAATTCTGGGATTGGCTGCTCGCACTGAGACGTCACGCGTGCCTGGCAGCAGGACAGGAATGCAACAGAAGGACAGAGCAGCGAGCAGCAGGTGCTGCTTCAACTCTGCACACACTTCAAACTCCACATTTTACATACACACCGAAATGCATTATTTTCCATGTGCGCTCAGTGGGGAATAACGTTTTTTTGTTTTGTTGCTGTTATTATTATTATCGTTTTTCATACAAAAAAATTATTCGGGAAAGAAAAGAAATAAAGACACTCTAATTTGTTTTCCAAAATTAAGCCTGTGGTTAGTCCACTGGTTGCTCTCCTGGAGGAGTCTGCAGACCGTCAACTGGACTCCCTGCTTTGGGTTTTGATATTTATAAAAGTTCTTTGGCTCCATGCGAGCAAAGATGAGAAATAAAAGAGGAGCACTCACTCTGGCTCCAACTTCAAGTAAATGATTATTACTCTTAAACCTCTGTGTCACAGAAACCTACATATGGAAGCTTGTTAAGTGTGTGTGTGTGTGTGTGTGTGTGTGTGTGTGTGTTGTTTAATTGTATTGACTACATATCACCTTTGAAATCAGCTGGTTAATGTAAATTGTTCTTTGAAGCCTGCAGGGTTTCTATGGCTGTAATGCTTTTTTTTATTAATTTATTTTTTGACTATTGTCTCCTATCACTGTGTCATATTATTCTTTATAGCTATATTACTTTTACATTTTTGTTTACCTTTAATTAAAACCACTTTTGACCTATTGCCTCAGCTTTTAGGACTTTCTATTTTTAGCGCGGTGTTGTTTCCTGCCGGCTCTCGTACCGGCCCACGGCGAGGTCTCTGCTGAGGCGACGGCCGGCTTCTGAGCGGTGGTGACAGTGAAGCCTCTTCGCGGACACACACGATCTGTGCGCGTCAGCTCTCCGGTGAACATGCGCCCGAGGGGTCGTCGAAGAATCCAGTAAATAGAAGCCCGGAGCACGAGCCCAGTGTCGGGCTGACGTCACAGCCCCAGCAAAGCTCGGGCTGAGTTGTAAGCGCGAGCTCAGACGGAGGCGCGCCGAGGCAGCGGACACAGCGACGATGAGCTCCGGTCGGTGCGACTCTGCCGCCGTTTGACGGGAATTAACGCCGACCTTCACTCTTTTTCTGGGTTATTTCTTTCTCCCGCAGCCACGTAAACAAACCGACGACATTTTGGAGCGTTTTCCAGCCGCCTCGGGGTTACAACATGTCCTCCGCAGCGGTCGCTGCCTCCAGAAGGCAGTCCTGCTATCTGTGCGACCTGCCACGCATGCCGTGGGCGATGATCTGGGATTTTACCGAGCCCGTGTGCCGCGGATGTGTCAACTACGAGGGTGCAGACCGGATTGAATTTGTAATCGAGACCGCCCGGCAGCTGAAGAGAGCGCACGGCTTTCAGGAGGGCCGCTCTCCGGGCCCAGGGAAGCCCCAGCATGCCGGGAAGGACATGAACCACTCGGCTGGAGACCCGGGCTCGCGTCCGCCACAGCCCCTGGACCGCTACCCGCTGTCCGACCGGCCGCCCCGCCTGGGACCGGAGTACCAGGCGGGCAGGCAGGCGAACGGCCTTCCCGTGCCGAATGGATTTCCTAAACCCGACGAGCCTCCGGAACTGAACCGCCAGAGCCCCAACCCCCGCAGGACTAACACGGTTCCTCCCAGCCTGGTGCCGCTGGTGAACGGCGGCATATCGGCTGTACATCCGCTCAACGGCCGACCGACGCAGATGGGTCTTCCTGGGGCTCTGGTCGCGCCTGGCCCCGGGGAGCACGGTAAGCGTCCGGAGGAGCTGAAAGACAAGCACAGGCCGGACAGCCTGTCCGACATGTCAGACGGCCACAAGGAGTGGATAGGCAAAGGCAAGACCGTCCGGGACCTGATGGCGCTGCACACGTTCGGGTTCAAGAAGGAGCACGCCGCCATGCAGCGGGTGATGGCGTACGAGACGAGTGCCACTTCCTCTAAAACAGGTAGGCCAGCTGCTCGTGCTGCGGCTGACATGACGTGTCAGCGTTTTGTCCTCGCGCTGCTCCATGTGTTCACCTTTGTGCACGCGGCGGGCTGGCAGAGAACAACAGCGGCATGAAAGCACCTTTATTCAGCGTGTGGGGAGAAGGGTCCCGTGTGAGTGTTCAGTGTGTTTGTGTGTGCAGTAGTAACCCTGCCTCTTCCTCTGCCACAGACAGGGGGAAGCACCCTCGCCCTGGGAAGAGGAAGGCCTCCCCGGAGCCAGACGGTGAAAGCAGCGCCTCCAAGATGAATGGCAGCGAGGGTCAGCCCTGGCTCCCCTCACCCTCCGAGGTCCTGAAGATGCCCCCAGCCGCCCTGCCAGGCTTCTCGGCGGCTCCCCCCTCCACCATCTCCCCACACTCCCGCACCACTCCCCCAGAGGCCGCCACAGCGCAGAATGGCCAGTCCCCCATGGCTGCCCTCATCCTGGCCACTGACAATGCAGGCAGCACGGGCTCACCTAAGGACGGCAACCAGGTACACTCCACCACGGCGGGCGCACGGCGGAACAGTGGTAGCCCCTTGTCGCCCTCCTCGGCCTCTCAGAGGAGGCTGGCCCAGAGGGAGGGTCCTGTGGGTGCCAACCCTGCTGCACCACACGTGCCTGGTGGCATGGACCCCCATGCGCCGCCACCGCTGCCGCAGAGCATTCCAGACTCTTCCGTGCCGCCTGGCAGCGTGCCGCTGTGCTGTACTCTGTGCCACGAGCGGCTGGAGGACACTCACTTCGTCCAGTGCCCGTCTGTGCCCTCCCACAAGTTCTGCTTCCCCTGCTCTCGGGAGAGCATCAAGCAGCAAGGCGCCACCGGTGAGGTGTACTGCCCCAGCGGCGAGCGGTGCCCGCTGGTGGGCTCCAATGTGCCCTGGGCATTCATGCAGGGGGAAATAGCCACCATCTTGGCTGGGGACATAAAGGTCAAAAAGGAGAGGGACCCTTAAGACGGTCACCAGCTCTTTTTCTTGAACGTTTTTCTCTTGTAACACAACTACGGCAACAACAGCAGGACATTAGGTAACACACACAAACCCAAACATACATCACCCGCCAAGCCCCAGAGAAACTGACGGACATGTACATATTGGACACAAGGGAAGTGTATACTTCATAAACATGGTTGTATAATTTTTTTGATTTTTCTTTTTCAGTACATTGTGTTTCTATATTTTTGACGATAAAAAGGTATGTACTCCTCATAACAGACTTTTTGCCATCACACATGTTTTTTTTTTTTTGTTTTTTTTTTTAATCTATCGATGTACCTTAGGGTCTGGAGACAGTCTCTGTCAAACATAGAATGTGACTAATCCAAGCACTTGGCAAAAATTATTAATAAAAAGGCAAAGAAAAATGCTTCTAGCTGTACATGTATGCACTTGTTTAAGAAAAAAACTTGCCAAATACAGTTTCAGACCTTGTAATAATAACGCCAGTGTCTCTGTGCTTTACTTATTTTCCATAACCAGCGAGCCAGGAGTCAGTTGGAGAGTCATGGCCTGATTGTGAATCAGCCATGATGCAATACCTCCCAGCAGGAACAAACTGGCCTCCAGGGAAGAGTGGGTGGAAAGAAAAAGTCAAGGAGAGATAGCTGGACGAGGAGGGAGGGGGTGAAGGCTGGGGTAGCGGTGTGTTGCATAAACGCTGTGTACAGTAAATCACATGTGGGCGGGCCGAGGCTTCTCGCCACCGAGGCCTCGTGTCCTGCGAGTGTTGAGAGATAAGAGGGCCTAAAAATAGTCGTCTGTGAAAATGCGCTGCGCGTGGCTTTAAAGCGACGCCGGCTGATGCGTTTGTTCGTGTCAAAACAACTCTCCCGGTGCGTCACATGTCCTCTGCCACACTGTGTTTCGACTCTAATCCATTGTTGACATGTCTGGATCTAGACGTTTTTCCTCCTCGTGTTGCTGACTAACACTCCCTCATTGCACAGAATCAGCTCATCAGCCGCCTCTCGTACAAACGCTGGCAGCAGATCGGCGGCTGTTGCTGCCTGAACCCACGCCCTGATTCCAGTGAAAACATACTGGAGACATGAGGTCATGAGCGGTGGCGGCGGCGGCGGTACGCTGGGACTCTTACAACGGAAGCTGAGAGAGCAGCCTGTCACTGGTTTTTCCACATAACTCCCCGTCATGCTGTCAGGATGACAGAGCCGCCGCGGGGCTCTGTTTTGGTCCCCGGGGGAACGAATCCAAACAGGCGTGTAGCTCCACAACAAACCTGCTTCATCAGACAAAATGGTTGCTGTCGGCGTGGATTTGGATAAGGCTTAAATCTCGCTTACTGTGTCTGTTTTTTTTTTTTTTTTCCCCCTCACTCCCCGCTCCTCATCTTACAGCATGTATTTGGTGCTTCGGTTCTATTTTTGAGTTCAAATTCTCTGCAAGTTTTTGCTGGTGGATATTCTCTCTCCGTCACATTTGACTGGTTTTGACTTGAGGAAGAAGCATAACAAGGAGGGACCTTAGCCCCGGAGAGAGCCGGAGGGGGGCAGGGGGATATAAATGCCTTGCTCAGGGGTCACGTGCTCCTCAGTGGAATTCCTGAGTCACCGTCCTCCCTCCCTCCGGTCTTCCTCTCCGTCTCCTCCCCCCATCTCTGCTGCAATAACACGCCTTCCAGTGTTCGAGGCCGATCACACAGTAAGTGGATGAATGGGGGCCTGTGTGTGTTTATGCTGGGGGCCCATCGCTTTCAGCCGCCATTCAGAGAGGAAAAAAAAAACCCCTGAGCTCCCTGCTTCCACCGCAGACGGTCTGTTTACAGGCCGACTCGGGTTTCAGCCTCTCCTGCCAGCACGTTGAACTGTACAGAAATCTGTTCTTTGTTGTCGCAAAAATCTCGACGGGAGCCCCGGAGGAGATGGAAATGGAAATATTTTTTAAGCTTTCTTCTTTACATTAAGCACAAAAAAAAAAGTCACATTGTCAGGCTGAAGCCTTCTGGTCGTCTTTGGATCTCTAAAAACAGCATTTTAGAGACGTCAGGTTTGGGGAAAGTTTGCAAAGAATTTTTCACCATTTTCAGGAATGAAAAATGAAGAAGGTTGAGCTTTACTGGTTCTGTGTTTGGCTCCAAAAGGCTCCGTGCATCGTTCTGAAACAATAAAAACAAGGTCTAAAATTGGACTCGAGAGGTTTCGTAATGTTTTGGTTTCTTGCAGTGAGATTAAATCGGTCTTTAGACTATATAGGTCAGCAGCGGTGTTGATTACGCAACGGCTCCTTTTCACTGATGAAATTCCTCCAACGTGTGTTTGTAATCTGCAGTAAACGGGTCTTAAAACTTCCAGAAGTCAGTCGGACTTTCAGACTTTTCTCCTGAGTTATTCAACATCATTCTGCTTGTACACTGAAGGTGTTTGGATAGTTGCAGTAATGACCCAGAAGGATCCGGCTGCATTTCTTCTTCTTGTGGTGATGGGAAAAACTGAAGCAGCATTTAAGTTCTGCAAAACCGGTTTGCTAAAGTGAATTTAAAGAATGACTGGGAGTGACTTGAGGTGTTGGGATGTCGTCCGTCCTCCTGCTGCTGGAGCCGTTAGTGACGCATAGTAAAAACTGCAGCGTTTCCTCGGCAGAGTAATAAAGTAAAACCGTGAAGTGTTTTTAATAGAAGAGCCAGGGCTACACAGTTGTGTTACAGTCCTTGCGTAACTGTGCAGTCTTTGTTGTCGGGGGCTTTTACTGACTTTGAACTGTTGCTCCCAGCGGTGTCGTGGACCACTGAAGAGCTCCAGACACAACTACTGGAGATCCAAGACCGGCTTTTACTCACAAACTGACTCTCAAAAAAATCCTACCTTGTGAAGACAAACAACCAAACCTACTGGACTGAGTGTCCGCTTTACTTTTCTGAGAATTTGATGATAAGTTTCAGTACTAAAACTAAAACCACAAACGTAGCCGTCTAAACACGAGCAGATGTACGAGGACTTTGCGAACTGTCTTAAGTCCAGACTGGTTGTGGTTCAGATGATCAAAAGGTAAGTAGGCGAGAGTCCATCGTGAGCTGTCGGAAATACTACAGACACATTCTGGGAATAAAAACAATGAATGTTTGGTCTCCAAGTACGTCTGGTCAGTTTTAAATATTTAAATTCATCCCCGGTTACCGAGCTGCTGTGCATTAAAGTGAACCTTCAGTAGAGAAAGGAGCGTGATGAGGACAGTGCAAAGGTGGGACGCAGCACTGGACAAACGCTCGAGCTGTAAAGAGTGCATCGGTTTGAGAACCACGAGGAGCCCCTGAATGGGCCCTGAGGTGCTCCGCTGGGGAGGAAAAGCCACTTTAAATTTAGTCTTTATTTAAAAAAGCAGAGCAGCGTCGCTTTCCTACAAACAAATAAAGCCTCGGACGGGTTAAAACTTCTTGACACAAAAATGTCTGCGAGCCTTTGGTCTGCTGAGCCTTTTGATGTCTGCCAACCAATCAGGCGGCCAATCCAAACCAGATCCAGACCTCCGCCCTCTCCCTCTGTCTCTCAGGCCAGTTCATCTCTGGCGTGAGGTCAGCTTCAGATTCCAGCCGAGCCAGCTCATTTCTTTTCATCTGTCACCGAAACTCAACACCCAGAGGGCCCGAAGAGCCAGTGGCCCGAGATTAATGGGTTTGCTCAAATTACGTGGCACACTCGGAGAAAAACTCAGAGTTTCTCCCCCCCCTCCTGTTCGTCTCTCTCGCTCTCTGTTCCCTCTGTTTGTTCAGCTGTCCCTCGCCCAGAGCTCAACACCCCCGTTCCTCCTCCTCCTCTTTCCTGACTCTGAAGTGCAGGACGGGGCTGGAGGAAACACGTCTTGAACTCACTGGCCGCAGAACAGCAAACACAGAGAGCAGGAACAACAAAGCTCAGCTGTTCACACCTCCACCAACGCTGCCAGCAACAACAGCTCCGACAAAAACACGGATTTTTAACAACTGGCTGCAGCGTGACGCCTACAGTTAGCAAAGAATGAATCATTAAAAAGGCACCTGAATGACCTCTCCCGTAGCAGCTATTTTTGACTGATTGCTCTTAATAGGTTGGGAACCTCTACCTGGAGGTAATTCAGAGAGTCACGACGCCTTCCAACAGGGTCATGAGAGCTACTTTGCTAGCTTTGTGTGTGCTACTATATATTAGTATATGCCTACAGTAATCCTATGTGATGGTGATATAAAATATGTCAGTCATGACTCAATAATCTGACCCTTAACAATCCTAAACCTGCTATCTGACAGGTTTGTAGGAAAAACCAACAGAACCCATAAAAACAGCCTTAACATAGCGACAGCCTTGGATTGTGACTCCAACATGACATTTAATGTCACCAATCAGGATGACGGCGTATTATCTGACTGAACAATCCCACAGATTGGCTACGTTCACACTGCAGGACTTGATGCTCAATGAGGATTTCTTTGTGACTTCCTTCACGTTTCCACTTCAATGCGACTTGTATGTGATCTGCTGTGTGAACTTCATACGAGCCAAAAGTGTCCCGCATGCGCAGAAGAGGACACGACGACGTCACACGCAGCGAGCGTGCTCAGTGTTTATGGAAGTAAACATGGATGGTAACGGTGGAGCGTATCTGCCACTCCCCCGCCGCCACCGATGGAGGAAACAGAAGTGTGAGCGCTAACTAAACTAGCATCAGCAGCCAAGTACTGCCTGTGTGTTCTGGACACTTCCACCCCGTGGCCGGAACGTACACAATCATACCGGTTAGTTAGACTGAAATCCAGCAATGCGTAGTGTCCTAACAACACACTAGTTATTATAACAACTATGAACAATAATGAACAACTAATGAGCCTTCCAGCATCAAGCCCTCCTCGTATCTGGACCTCCGTCTGGACAATCCGACAGCCTTGACAATCCGACATAAAAGAAGGTTTTACATTTAGTGTCGGATCATCGACTCACGACTGTATACTAAAATAGTCTTTGCACAAATGCCACATAAGATGGTAAAACTTGCACACGCTAACTATTTCTACACGCTGTTAGTGGTTAAAATGTTCTGCAAAATGTTGGTATAAAACTGGTGGTCTTTAGGATATGAGGACTTGATGAGAATAATTCAGTCCCTGCTTGAATTCAATCTAACTAGTTTGCTCCAAACACGAAGGAACAGCAAAGGTGAAGCTGTGAAGTGGACAGCAGAACGTTGTATTGAAAGATCTTTTGCCTGGTTAATATGTCTATATGCTGGTTTTTATTATGCTAGAAGAGACATCGTGAGTGAAATAAACTATTGAATTCCAGCTGTCAGTTTGACGAGTCAAACAGGGTTGTAGATATCTAGAGAAACCATGGGGACTACTCACAGTGTAACTACCACTAGCCGAGCAGGTGAGCAGGAGTGCTCGAGCTGCTATGGGGAGGGGTGAGGTGAGATAGAGCCTTGTAGATCTGCACATCCAAGAGGACGCAATGCTGTTGTTACGTCTGATTTTAGGGCAGAAGGGGTAGTTTTAGTGGTAAAGAATTGAAATATGTGACTTTCATAGACAGAGATAATCAGTAACTTAAATCCTTCCAGTTTCCTTTCAGCCCGTGCTGTTGTCACGTGACCACCGTGCAGCTCACAGTCGTCCCGTGCTGTTGGGCCGTGCCGGCTTCAGGGTTTCAGGGTGGGTGAGCTTATGTTTACCATGCGGTCCCGGGTCATTGTGTCCAAACGAGCGGCTTGTACATACATGGCTGGGGCCTCTCTTCATCTGGAGTGTGTCCAAATCCAAATGCTGTTTGAAAGGTCAGTCAGCCCCTGCGTGAAAAATGTCCCCGGCTCAGGCAGAACATGCTGCCGTCACACAATGGCTGGCCTGGCCCCCGCCACGTCAGCACTTTCACAAATCTGCCCCGGGGCTTTAAAGCACCGCGTACACACCCAGACTGAATGTGGGCTCTGGCCACGTACATGCTGCTACTGGCGGGTACGTCTCCTGTGTCAGAATGCAATCCCCAGAACTTTTGTGCTGATATTTGTGCAATAAAATAAAACACAAACTGAGTAAAAAAGCAAAAATAAAAATAAAACAGAAGAGGCAGTAGAACTGTTATGATCAGCAAACAGAAAGATCGATTTAGGATAAATGACAATATCTGCTCTGAAAACTGAGACGCAGTTTTGTACTTCAAGCAGCTCGACACAATCACCAGACAGTCTGAAGACCTTTTTGTTGATTAAGGAAAGAGACGAGCTATGTCATATTTAGTCTGTGTGAAAAAAATAAAAAGACTGATTCAGATCTGTCATAAGTCGTCTAGTTTCCTTTCACAAAGTCCGGGAGACAGATTTCAATGGCACTCTGTCAGATTGGAGACGGGACCGAGACAGACGATGCTGATCTTTGTATTCTGAGTTGTGCATTACAGAGTAATACAATAAGGTGAAAAAATGTCATGAGAAAATGAAATTGACAGGTAGCTTACCACATGACTTCAACGTACAGCAAAGTAGAAAAACAAAACTAACTGAAGAATCAGACAGAACGTTGTTGTAATGATTATGAAAAGGAAAATGCCACTTAGTCCAACAATATGTTAGTCTATAGCCCAGTGGAAGGACAGAGGACTTAACCGCCCATAAAATACTTGTTAGTAAAGATGATTGTTTTTATTTATACATGCATATAGTTTAATGGTAGCTGCAGCAGCATCTGTACAGACGAGCAACCGTGTGTCCATAGAATCAGCTTCATGTGAAAAACAAGCTTTTTAAACTTCCATAGCTGGACCAACTTTACACTTTGGTAGGGTATCAACTACAAAACGTTACAGAAACAGACAACTAACTGGCTTAATAATTATCTGTAAGGAGCATTTTTTTAGCGTTTATGCCCTTATCGATGGTTGCAGTGAAGATGCACAAATGAAAAGGCACAGATATGAAGTCCACAACCCAGGGGGGCCCAGGAGAGAGCCTTGAAGTACTCCACAGTTCAGAAGAACAGATGGTGATGTGAACTATGTTAGTCTTTCACTTCCCAGGTTGTTGTTTGCAGAAATAATTTGTTTTCATTTATACAGGATGTAATCATTAATTACAATTTAAGTGTGAAAGGGTCAGAACCATAAGAAACCCGCCTGCAGAGGCAGAACTGCTGGACGCTGTTTAACCATCTTACCTAAAATAAAAAGAATGTCAACCTCACAACCCCTGACAAATGTATTTAAGCATTTAACATTTGACTTGTTTACTCTGGTATCATCTGAGCACAGAGACACTGAAAACCAGCTTTGGTTATAAGAAAAAATACTGAAGCCCAATTAGCATAATTTAACTATTCATGCTTTCATAAGTATTCTCTCTGGGAATCATCTTTTGGCTCAATTTCCTAAATGGTTTGGCTCTTCTGGCCACTCCTGCCCTGACTGCAGCAGAAAAAGGATATGAGGAGGGAGGGAAGCATGTGAAAGGTGTGTGTGGTGTGTTTAGGAGGATGGCGGTGGGTCAAACCCAGCAGCTGCACTCTCTATAATTAGATGGCGAGGTGGGCAGAGGCTTCTGTGCCATTAATCAGCGAACTCCCAGCAGTGAGCACCAAGAAAGGAACGCAGAGCTGTGTTGACTCTTTATCTGGAAAAGAGGTTTACAGAGTGAAGGCCCAAATATAGCAGCCAGCGCTGAGAGCCGCGGCACTGTTGCCTAGATATCCCGGCTGGAAAGTAAACAGAGGGGACGCTGGATTTGCCACGTCAATGAACTGGCAGGAAGTAAAGGCCACAGCGAGGGAGGAGGGGGGAGGCTATCCCTTTTATCCAAGCTGGTACTTTATAACATGAGAGCAGCAGGCTGGACTCTTTGCCAGTCGGGGAGGCATTTTTACAGTAGAGCTGAGGGTTTGGAAGCAACGTGCACCTTATCTGACCGACGGTTTTATTACACAGCAGACGGAGCCAACCGAATCTGATATCGATCGCATCAGACCTGCAGAGATAAAGCAGACAGGAAGCTCCCTGCTGCAGCATCTGTTGGCTGGAAAGAGAGAATAGATGATTTAGACCAAGAAAAGAGTAAAAAAAAATATTACTAACGTCAGAATAAAACCAAGAACTCTTGAGCTGGGCTGAATACATGCATATGAAAAACAATATATTTAAAATAAATCTCAATGATCCTTTTTGTGAATGAGTCCGTTTAATAGGATTATGCCAGAAATGTTCAGACTTCCAGGGAAAATGTCCAAAACAATACAGAGTGGTAGTGAGTAGAGGACAGAGTAAATGAAGATGAAGTCAGCAGTGTTCTGTGTTTTTCTTTTTGTCAACAAATCTGAGCCAACAATGTGCCAATGTCGTCTTAATCCTTTCTCACTTTACTGTGTCTCTCTGAGCTCCAAGCCCATTGGTTCTCACTGAATGCACTAATTTTATATAAATATATTAAATATACAGCTTGGGGTTTTAAGAGGCTCAACAGTTTCCTAAAATAGCTGCTCACTGCAGTTTTAAACAAACAGATGCAACGGGAACTGCATTTGTTGAGGACTATTTTCAGCAGCTGATAAATCCACATTTGGTTCTCCAGTGAGTGTTTGGGCCAGCAGGACGGAGGGTGTTGGACTGAATCAGAGAAAACCGCCGTGTGTGCTCATGGTAACGGAGGACCATGTAGACAGCAATGTGTTTTGTTAATGACACAGATATTTATTTTATAGTGAAGTGGAACTATGTAGATACAAAATAAAAGGGGACCCAGGACAAAGCCTTGAGGTACTCCACAGTCCAGAGGAGCAGTGGATGATGTGACAGAAGGTAAGCGAGGCATATATCGGCCATACTTATAAAGCTAATGGGGTACCACACCAAGTATTGATGATGATTAGAAAGGTACCCGATCATTCTCTAAACCTGAACACGTCATTTTTGTTTCTAAACTCAACCAAACTCTGGGTTTAAATTTACACCAGTTACATTTTGGAAACACTGATTTTAAGCAGCAATGGAAGATTCAGTCCTTCTATACGTGTCATACTGGAGTCTATGGACAAGCAACATATTTGTGTTTTTTAATTTGCATGACATGTTTGGTAAATTATCAGAAGCCTGCTGATCTCAGACTTCCTTCTCCAGGTTGACCACGGAGGCTGACTCACATCTCCAAGAGCATCAGAGCTCGTTGCTCTTCATGTTTAAGCTTTAGTTTGATTATAGAGCTTTCATAAAGAAAAAACCCTGGCTGTGTCATCCATCCGGTCTGCGGAGTGTCAACTTTTGGCTGAGGTTTTTTTCTTCTTCTTCTTCCCCTAAGCCATGTTGTTTCATCTGCTTTTTGGCAAACGTCTCAGAGATTTGTTCTTTAAAGGGGAGCACTCCCATCCTTCCGGCCCTTCTGTTTAGCCTCAGCTTTGAGCGTTAGCTTTTAAATACAGTGCGGTTTGTGCTGTGCAGGGCGGAGCTGGGCTTTTGGCCGTGTTGGGGGGCCTGGATCGTCTTCCTCAGATCTGCTTTGTAATTAAATATCCCCCACAGCAGCACAGGGCCGCTTAAAGAAGGGAAGCGCTGCTTCCTTGCCAATTTTCCTCTGGTAAATGTGTAACAGCTGCTCAGCACTTTTAACCAGGCTTGCTCAATATTTGAGTTGTTTCAAAGTGTGACCCTTGAACCTCCTCCCGACCAGGCGCTGCTATATTTGATCAGCGTGTTGACGTCAGCGCGCCCTCTCTTATCTCCACCTTCACGAGTAATTGCTAAAATCTGTTTGTGTCACTGGTGCATGGTGGAGACACGGTGTTGTCCCGAAGCTTTCTCTGTACAGATCGAAATCCTTTCACAAGTCTTGAATAAATGAATCACGTTGTGTGATGACGTGTTTAGAAACTGAGCAAATAACTTCATTTAAAAGAGAAAGAATAAGAATTAAATGTATTAAAATAAACCAATGCATAGTTCATACATTGCTTTGTTTTTTTCTGTGTTATTGTTGTAAAAGACAAGAACTTTAAATTATAACAAAGATATAAATCTTTCTCCCACGTTGGCAGTTGATGTAGAATTCTAGCTTTCTTCACATCTCTGTGAGACGTTTGTCCATCAGGACGTTTAACCATCTCTTATATTCCTGTGACGACACAACGTTTGGATGGAAACACTAGAAAAACACACTTTTTAATCATTGTTGACATTTGACTCCAGAATACTGTCAAAGACAAACAGGTTGAGCAACACCAGGGAGCAGAGTGGTTATTCAAAAGTCAATGAATTCACAGTTATCGGTTGCTATCGATCCAAGGTACAAGTTTAAAGTTCATGTAATTTTAATTGTACAGTGGCTAAACCTGAAAACTGCCTTTTACAAAACATGAAGACATTCAAGTGCTCGTCTGTGCAGGTGGGTTTTAAAAAACGTTTTAAACTGAGTAGCAGTGAGAGCACGGTGCCCTTTAGCTTTGAGCCTGGACCGGGGGGGCGTTGAACAGGACTGAGCCCTGAGGGGTCCCACAGGGCACGAGGGCCGATGAGGAGGAAAACTTTAAAAACTCTGTTTCGTAGGATGAGGGCCAGTTTGAAGCAGCTCCATCGAGGCCGACCCGGTTGTTGAGCCTGCTCAGGAGCGTTTCATGATCCACTCTGTCAACATCAAACATGTAAATCATACCAGCTTTTAATCCTTATTACTGAATCGAGGTGAAACATGTTTAAATGTGTGCACAGCGGTGTTTACTCCCTCTTTACGTCAGGTCTGAATATTTACTGTCAACTGTTTACTTACATGTGAATTGAGGGTAATAAAGAGATTATTGCTTGTACAATAAAAAGTGTTGTCGGTGTCACGTCTTGTCTGTGATCAGTTGACCTTTAAAATGGATTCAAGTTTTATCTGGAAATCACAACATGCACCACGAAGCAATATCTGTCTACTAAGAACTGTGTGAGTGTGTGTGTGTGTGTGTGTGTGTGTTTGCAAGGTTGTTGTTGAGACAAAGTCCAGATGTGCAGAGTCAGGCCTTGGTTAGCCGTACACCTGCTAACATGTGGTGGGAGACTGTCTGCTGCTCTTACTTCCATGTCGTCCTGTTAACGCTGCATAGAGTGTATTTAGGCAAACTGTCTACAACATGTGATGCACATGACCGTGTTTGAGATGCAGGTCCAGTGGTGGGTGAAACACTCAGTGCTAATACATAGCATGAAACCATTTAAGGACAAAGTCCTGCATTCAAACTCCACATAAGTACACAAGCATGTTCAGTTATGTTCAACTTCAAGTATCAGTTGCATTCAGATCTCAAAGTAAAACCACATGTTCTACATTAAAACACAACTATTACATCGTACACTAGAATGACCTCTTACAGCTGCTTCATACGGTCACAGGGAGCGAGTTTAGTCCAGTGGTTCCCCACTTAGGAGTCGGATCCCTTCATAGGGTTATTCTCGTGGATTAATCGTAGCAACTGGACTCCTGAGTTCCTTGAAGACGTTTTGAAGTTTCCATTGTTTCAGGGGGAGCACTAATGACTCACATAACGAGGGGGAGGAGCAACAAACTCCCAATTGAAACTGAAACTCAGGTGTTAATGGATCCTTAAAGGTATAAGTATCTGGAAGTCCCAACTAGTCAGTCAGAGCTGATGAAGCGTCTTGGATGAGAGGTGGAACGTCTTCAAGGAACCCAAGCAGTTGCTACGATTAAACTATGAGAATAACCATGACCTGGATGACTGAGGATCTTCAGACATCTTTCAAAGGGTAGCAAGATAAATCTAAAGGGTTTATTGGGGATAATTATGAGATCAAATAAATTGAATCTGATACATGTAGCATAAAATGGAAACACACAGGGACAGTACAAGTGCTTCAGAATTGTACTTAAGTACATGAACTTTCCATTCATGCACAGGCCCGCATGAATACAGCTCAACGTCCCAAAAACACTTCCTGGTGCAGCATCAAGGCTTGGAAAAACAAACCGGATTAATCCCTGCAAGCCAAAAACTGTAGATTCGAGCCCCCCCAGAGAGGAGGATGCACTGGATTAACATCTAGACGAGGAGGCGTGCGTCGCTGCCGGGGCCGGGGAAGAGTTTCCCCATCTGACTGGCAGTCAGCTGATAGTGGGTAGATAAATGCAGGCAGTGTGGAAGCAGGAAAAACCAGGTCACCGCTGCTCCGAAACAAGGACACACATTTTATTTCCTCCCTGCTGCTGTTCCAGAGAAGAGGGGGGGGAGGAGGACAGGAAAACAGGATTTATAGTCTGGGTTATTTTCATTGGAGTCATGAGGTTTCCAAACTGCTGTTCTTCCTCATCAGGCTCCAGCAGTATGTCACCTTGCTGACATAAAAGTTAACAAAACCAGGGGAGGTTAAGAGGACTCTAAATCACGGCAGCCTGCTGCAGCAAAACACCTCAGCTCTTCTTTTATGTTTTGTGAGCTCTTAAAGAGGGAACGCCACAGTCTGCATACCTTCATACCCCGTTAAGACGCTGCTAGTGGCTGAATTTGTGGAAACTTGTTTAGGTGGAAATGTCCAAAAAAAAAAACTGCCTAAAGCTTGGAGGGTTAGCATGACCAAGCAGGAAGTGGAGAAGAAATGTGACGCCTGATCTGCTGCATTTAAATGAGTTAAACTGTTAACAAGTGTCCTAAGCCTGCTGGAACTGTTGACCGTTTGCTCTCAGAGAGAGAAGCACTCTGATGAAAATGGATAATCAGTTCAAAAGAAACTAGCAGTCATCGTTGGCACAACTTTCAGTTTCATTTTCTTTCTTTCTAAACACTTTGTTTATTGAGTTTTCAGATAAGCCAACAGTTACAAAATGATTGCAGTACAGGAGAGACGATGCCTCTCTGGACCTCTTCAGTATGTTGGAAGAAGTGCACCCTGATGCTAAATGGTCACGGAGGTTCTCCACCTCGTGGCTTGCTACGTAGGGCGCGATGGGCTCGGCCTCGCAGCGGGATCTCGTCTAGACCCAGTAGATCTTGGAGCAGCTTGGCCACAAACTCTGTCGTTCGCGGGCCTTTCACTCCCTCCAGTACGCCCAGAAGACGAATATTGTTCCTCCGCATTCTGCTCTCCAGGTCCTTTATTGTCCAGGTCAGTCACCCTGCTCCACAGTGAGCCAACGCTAGCTTCTAGCCCCATAATACGAGTACTGGACTCCGTGTGAGTTCAGTTTGTTCTGCATCCCCTCACTCTTTAAGCTCGTCTTTGACCAAGGATGTCTCTGACCTGAGGTTGTTGGAGAGAGAGTCAGTTTTACCGAAGATATCACTTTTGACACGATCAGCATGTAGCCTCTGAACCAGGAGAGGTAGTCGGCTCGCCACGGCCTTGTTTCACAGATTCTGTTGTGGTCCGAGCAGACATCACTGTAAATCGAAATTGCCCAAAAACAATCTAGATTGTTCAAGGATCTCCTCAGAAGTCCAGCTTGGTCGAAATAAATGAAATTTTTGAGGATTAAATGTAAAATCATCGTCCATTTGCCTCCTCGCTTTCTTTTCAGTTTCATTTCCAGTGAAGTAAGTTGCAGCCTGAAGCTTGTCGTTGTTGTTTCCCATGACGAGGAAAACGGCAGCACACAGACAGCGGGAAGGCAGAGAGTCACCTGAGAACATGGCAGGTTTTTACCTGCAATATACATCCGGTGAGTCAGACTATGAACTGGAACACTTCAGAACTTTACAGAGATCAGTTCCTCGTCAGTATGATTCATCTGATTGGTGTCCCAGCATCCAGATCTACAGCGTGTTGGAATCTCAATAATGGAACCTAATACAGGTAATGACGAAGGACCGCCTTAACCTTCTCTCATAAATATAAAACAAGCTTTTGTAGTTGAATGCAATCATGCAAATACCACAGCATTTAGTTTTTTTCCAATGGCTGTTTAATCCACGGATGCTTCATAACTGTAAAAGCTTCCCAGCAGCATGAAAAATCTGTTTTATTTTCATTACATCACAACAATGTAAAGGAGGATCCAGCAGGAAGCTGCAGACTGGGCCACCAGGTGGAAAGGTTCATGAACATGTGCAGTGGGTTTCACAACATGGAAGCAAACCCAGAGGCTGGAAAACTTTCTTGACTCATGTACCAGGCAAGTAGTTTTCATTAAAGTGAGCAGGCACCATCTCTCGGGACTCCGAGGGCCTGAGGAGAAGACCGTAGCCTTTATTCTTCGTCCGCATGATTAATGTCGTTGTCCCCCTCCACCACGCCCCACTGCTGTCTATTTTTAGATGCCCATGTCAGGGAGTGCCAGCATCCTTTGTTGGCCACAATTCACATGATGGATGAAATCATCTTTAAAATCCTCCTCCTCCTCCCACCATCCCCACACACACTCTCTCATCTCTGTTTACTCTCCCTCAGCCGCCACTGGTGTTACCACGAACTGAGGCAGAGAAATCCTCTTTTTTTTTTTCTTACGTCAGGAAGCAAACCAACCAAACCGTAGCATCAGAGTGCTTCTCTGTCCTCAAATTGACAAAGACAAAGAGGGAGAGGACGATGAGACTCAATGTTTGATTTTAAAACAGGGACAAAACAGAAAGTTTGTGCTGTAGCTTCGCTTCATGTCACTGAGGTGGGACTTTCAACGCTGCCAATGATTTTTTTTGAGAAAACCAGATTAACGCAGTGGTGCTCTGTCCCGTCGTCTTCTGTACCACCGTTTGATGTCAGTCTAGCAACAAGTATTGGAAACGTGAGTGAGACGAGTTCTTCGTTTCAAGAGTTTAATAAGAAACTGAAAACCCACACGATCAAAAACGGCGTCGCTTCCAACGTCTCTGGCTTCAGTCTGATGACTTCAGCCTCATCAGCCGCATTATAATGATGCAGCGTTACCTGATTGGAAGCTCAAACACAAATCTATTTAAAACTTCCATCCATTATCGATACACCGCTTAACCCTCACTACGGTCACGGGGGGCTGGAGTCTATCCCAGCTGACTCAGGGTGAAGGCAGGTTCACCTGGACAGGTAACCAGTCTGTCACAGGGCTCACCAATTAACCTCAACATGTTTCTGGACTGATCCCAGGTGTCCTCACCGGGACGTGAACCAGCGACCTTGTTGCTGTGACGCTAACCAGCGAGCCACCTTGCAGCCCTTTTGAACTTTACCCCTGTAATCTCCAACACCTACGTTCCTGCCCCTGAGGTGCCGAGAGTGTCATTACCTTGCTAGGGGGCACTTTTGTGTGTTAAACAATCAGTTTAAAACCAACAGTCTGAATCAGCTTACTGTAGCATAAGACAGAAATAGTTGGTATTATAATCTCAGGGTTACGTTGTAAACTGTGAGTGTAGAAAGCAGGGCGTGCTGCTGCTGTCACAATCAGTTGTGTAGGTTTGACGACCACGCGTATATTTTGCGGTCTTTGAAGGTGACAGGTTTTGAACCTGCCAGGTGCACTAACTAATGTCAAGTGTTCACAGTGACATGGTGCAGACTCAGGCAGTGGGTTGGTCAGGACACAGCAGCTGATGACCTTTCTCTACCTACATTCCTGTACCTCGCCATGTCGCTGAGGGTGTCATCACTTTGCTAAGTGCGTTTCTGTGTGAACGTTGGACAGCCTGACTGTGTAGCTAACACTGATGCAAAGCGCTTTGTGAATGCATAAACCAAACACACATACAGCAGCAAGGGAAGCTTTAGAGTTATTTGAAATTATGTGGAAATTTGTCTTAACAACGCTGTTTTAACTGATAACACATATTAATGCATTGTTCTTGTCCGTACTGAACAAGTTCATGGAGCAGGATTTACAGCAGCAAACCCAGAGCATCATCGGTTAAAGCAGACTGGAGGTGTGAGTCGTGGCAACTTTGACTTGTTAAGCCACTCAAAAGTTTTGCTTTTCACAAGTAGTATCAGCTAAAAAGAACTCAAAAGACTTTTCATCAAGAATTATCGTTTTGTATGAAGCAGGAATGCAGTTTAGATCTCAGTCCATAGAGGGACAAGTTATCTGTAAATGGAAAAGTGCAGTGAATACCAGCATAGACACATCATCCCTAAAGGGAAGCATGGTGGCGGCAGCATCATGAGTCGGGTCTGCTTGGCTTCTCCAGGACATAGGCCAACGAATTCCAAATCTCTTCCAAGATCATGTCAGCATGAAGACCAGGAGAACAACAGACATCGACATTTGCCTGTTGCACAGCATTGTGTAGCTCTTGACTCTCTTCAGTCGGACTAGTTCACGATGAAGTCTGAGTAATTTAATGCTTTATTCAAATGAGAAACACATCTGACTGAACAAGCTACTCAGCTTCTTTCTCTCACACCTTCTCATTGCTCTTCACTATCAGCAGTCACCATAAATCAGGAGGCTCATGACTCACTTGGTCTTTGTGTCTGCAGGTATCACTGAGTGTTTTCATGGGAAGGTCTGAGGTCAGCGTCGAAGCTGGGCGGCAAACGTTACTGTCTAACTTACATAAAACGAATCCAAAGACACTGTAAACCAGACTAACACGTCCAGTCACTGCAAAGGATTCACTCTTATGTGTCAAATATAACTGTGATGTTCAGACTTATGACATGTGGTTCCAGTAATCATATAAAACGGGAACACACGGCGCTGCCGTTGTGTACAAACAGCCTCTCACACCGTGTGTCTCTTCTGCCTCGTCGGCGGTGTTTTATCTGGCAGAAACAGAGACATGTGTTTCTAATCCCGCCGTAGGTCAGAGCCAATCGGCCGGCTCGGCTCTGATCATTTCAAAGCCTCTGACGGCGCAAATGCACACACAGAGCGAGAGATGAGGCGAGCATTTTCCCCACAGCTTGTTTCACTTTGTGTCTCTTTTTTTGGGACAGCCGGGTGGATGGAGGGTGGAGCTCAGATGTGTCAGGCCAACATTAAAGAGCGGCGGCTGCTCAGCTTGTTGTCTTCTGGATGAACCACTGATTGGCTGCTGGGCCGGCGGCCTTTGACCCACTGCTTCCTCCTTACTCAGGGCTCTGAGCGGCGGCGCGCTGTCAGGACAGGCAAGCATTAGGCCCATTAAGACCACAAAAGTCCTGAACAGGGTTGAGAGAAAAGAGAAATTGCTTAATTGGATGTTCAGTGGTGTCACTTAAATACATTCGGTGCAAATCACCAAGATAACGCGTGAGACAATGAATGTGCATGCGTCGTAGTAAACACAAAGAGATAAATCAGTATTATTTAGTGTCACAAATCAGAAGAAGCGGTTGTGAGTTTGTGATGTGCAGGCGTGGTCTGGTTCTTCTGCTCTTATGTAACCGGCCGCCTGTGAACAGAACTTCCACTGAATTTTCACCGTCCTCACAGATCAAAGACTTTCCTCTGCTTTCTGTTTGCAGCTTCAGGCTGTGAAATATGACTTTATTTCTCCTCCCACTCTCCATCCATGCATAACAATCTGACAGCTGCTACTATTACCAGCCTGTGTGTGCTGCATGCGTCTGCCTGTGGTTGTGTATGTCGTCCCGTTTTCGTGCGCAAAGCGTTGTGTTTCTAAACTTTGGTTGCTTTTCCCGTCTGGTGTTGTGTAAGAGCTGAAGCCCACGCAGCTGAATCGAGAGCCGAGAAAAACCACCAGCAACCGTAGGGCCAGGAGGACTGGCTTTAATCACGGCTTAAACTGCAAAACCTTGTCAGTTAGTCTCTGTCCTTATGCCCCTGCCGGGATGGTCCTGCTGGTTGCTGCCCCACTGTGGGTGCATTTTTTCACTTTCATCGCTCACATTAGCCATAAGAGACACTTGCTGTCCAACAACGGTCTGGAGCAGGACTCAGCAGTGAGCTTCCACCTCCCAGTAGAGTCGTCCCAATTCTACAACTGTCACTTCAGAATGATAGTTGCCTAAATGTATTCATACTGATTACGATACTGAAACAAAAACCTAAAACAACAGTGAAGGTAGCGGAAAAACAGACAGCAGACCGTGGAATGCAATTCTTAAAATCAGAAATAATACATTATTTTGACCGTGTCAGTGGTAGGCAGTGGAGAATGTGAGAAGATTATTGGACAATTGTGTGTTCATACATTTTTCATATCCAGCCAAAAGTGGAGAAACTCTTCATTAAGATCAACTCCTTGCACGTCTCTCCACCTTCACGTGTCACTTATGAATGATTAAATCCTTGCAGAGATATGTACAACAGCACATCAGTGCACATTTTTACCACTTCCACTCTTTCTGCAGCTGATTATTTGTAAGTGGTGTTGTTGAACAGCAAACTTGTGAAAGCTGGATTTTCTGCAGCAAACAAACAAAAAAGAAGAGAAAAAGAAAAAAAAATCCTATTAAACAGACTGTTATTGGCATCAACGCCCTATCACACTTGAACTTGTTCTATGGCACTTACCCAGATTGTACGTCGCTTTGGATAAAAGCGTCTGCTAAATGAAATAGTAGAATTGTAGCTCCTGCTGTTTACATGAGTTACCAATGTGAATACTGTGTTGGCAGACAGTGATGTTGGCTGCACTGGTAAGTTAGCTAAAAAGCCAAAAAAAAGAGTTGCATCGTCAAACTCTAAAGGAGAGAAGTCTGACTTTTATGTAAGGGCAGGATGTAGTTATGCGATCCATCACATTCACTAACCTGTCGCTCTCTGAGTCCCTTGAACAAGTCGGCATGTATGACAAAGAGATGCTTTGCCAAGTTGGATGTGTCGGCTTCCTTGTGTCGCAGAGGTTAAGCATCTTTCATAAATGGGCTCTTTGGTGTTCGTGGGCTGACTGTGGCATTATTTTATCCTGGTAGAAATAATGCCATGTTTTGCTTTATGCGTCTGCTCTGTGGACAGTCCATTGACTGTTGTCAAGAGCACTTGTGTTTGCAGCCATGCCTCTTGTTTTGTCACCCAGAAAACCGCAGTGCACTTAGGACAGGCAAAAAAGTGATTAAGCCGCCCACTGGACCTGGACCAACAGAGTGCTGCACACTGGCCCGCTGTCGCATATCAACTCAGCTCTGTTAAAGCACTGTCATTCTATAAGTATTAATAAATATAAATGAAATAGGAAGTTGCATTGTTGTTACAGCAG
>NW_007579716.1:61838-80938 GCF_000690725.1 Stegastes partitus
TGGATGATGACATTTACATCACACACATCCTTACGGACACAGTCGCAGAGAGCAGAATTGGCCTTGAGGTTGTTCACTCGACACGTTTCATTTCATGGTTCCCCCATATGCATGTCTGCAAGAGTCCACTGGGGGCCAAAAAGACAAAAATATTACCATTTGCACGTCCATGAGGGTCTGCATAGAGCCCTCTGTGGACGTCCATGCACATTCAAACCTTTAAGACAGCGTGTTCAAACAGCGAGTGTGCCGACTGCAGTCGTCTCATGGTTCTTGTGTATTTCTGTTCAGTCCGCCGTAGACGTCCTTCACCCTGGTCTTGCTAAGCAGCTGCAAACTGGTAGCTCGTCTGGACTAAACCAATACACGGCTTTAACGGCGAACAAAGCAGCACTTCTTCTTGCCGTCAGAACATTGCTGACATTTTCTCATGTGCATGTGTGAAACCACAGATCGTAAATAAACATTAATGTTTCACCAGTCCTTTCAAAGGCTGCTGCCGTCTCGTGCTGGGGGTTTCTTTTGCACCCCCAGTCTGTGCAGTATTAGTCTGAGGTCTCGTCTCCAACCTGGTCCAAAAGGGGAGCACACACCCCTCAATCTTTAAGTAGTCACAATCCTGACCATCTTGGACTGGTTTGGATGCTCGCTATACGCGTATCACTTTCCAGAGAAAAGAACTTTCAGTGTAAAAATGAATTAGTAACTGCTCGCTGTCTAGTGAGGTAACTACGTGCCAACTACTTCTTTCCTACGCATTTGTTTGCTCTTGCGTTAGGCAGGAACATGTGGCAGGTACACAGTGGCCCAAACATTGACTGTAGGGACCCTATAATCTGCTCTTCCAGCCTCTCAGTTTCCTTTGCAGTGCAGTGTTCCTCTGTTACCCCTTTTCCACCAAACCGGTTCCAGTGCTAGTGCCCGACTTAGCACCAGTTCCTTGTGTTTCCACCACCTAAGCACCAGCTCCAGGTTCTCAAAACTGGTGCTTAGCAAGAACCAACTCTTGCTGGGCCAGAGCTAAGCACCGAGTACATCAGGGGCAGGGGGCGGGGCTATTGAGACCAATGAGACCGATGAATGGGACACACAAGCGGTGACTTGTGTCGTTTTTTTGCCAGGACGTCTCTGGTCCGATCCCAGATGTATTGGAATGAGTCCCAGGACACACAGAAGTTCTGCCCAAATTGTTAAGATAATGTTCAGCAAGTCATACGTTTTACCTGTGACCAGGTGGGAAGTGCGACCAAATGAGAAAGTTGGTCACACCAGTAAAAAAGTCAGTCTGGAGTCCTGTGTGGACTCCGTGTGGCACCAGCGTTGTTCGGTAAACAGCTACGTATGCAGTGACTCTAACATGACTTCTTGCCGATGGAAAAGCAACCGGTTCTTAGATTGGAACCAACTAAGCACTGGAACCAGCACCTGGTGCTTCTTGGTGGAAAAGGGGTATAAGCGTGTCAAAGCAGTATTTTTCAGAACTACCTGTCCTGGAGTAAGTACATTTTTCCCCCGTAAACCAACCCTGAGAGAGGTGCTAACTAAACTAGCATCAGCAGCCAAGTACTGCCTGTGTGTTCTGGACACTTCCACCCCGTCAGAGCGCTGCCCCGGGGTGGAAGTGTCCCCCGACCACACAGAATGTTCTGATATTCATCATTAATTGGACCTGAATATCCAGAGAGCAGAAAGTTCTACTGGGACCAGACCTACTAGTTATTATAACAACTATGAACAATAATGAACAACTAATGAGCCTTCCAGCATCAAGCCCTCCTCGTATCTGGACCTCCGTCTGGACAATCCGACAGCCTTGATATCCGACATAGAAGAAGGTTTTACATTTCGTGTCGGATCATCGAGTCACGACTGTATTTAAACATGAGAGAGAAGTAGAAATGATCTCTGCAGATGACACCAGCCTGCTGTCTGACATTCAGACATTGAAAACCAAAGGCTCCCCGTCGTGTCTCAAGCGTTTTGCTCTCTATGTGTGAACGATGCTTGTTATACTTGTGATTAAAATCGCATTGTTTTCTGTCATCATTCATTTACAGAGCCCTCCCTACCCTGGACTGAGATGAGAGTGATTCTGCAGCATCAACCTGATCCGTCCTTTCATTCACTAATTCCGATTCGGATGTGGGGGGCAGGGCAGGATTTCATGGCTTCGTATGTTCTCATGTCTTTCCCATACTAGAAAAAGCTGCTCTAATAACAGGCTGTGCTTGGTAGCTAAAATCCCCATAGGAGGAGCATGTAGTGTAGCGACAGAGATTTCTCTCCCTCTGTCATTGTTAGCTGTGAACATCTGGTTCCCAGCCATGATTCATGGAGGAGCGCTTCCCTCCTCCTCCTCAGTCATGGTTGGGGATGGGATCAGGTTTTGTGGGAAGGGGAAAAAAGTCTCTGGTGTCAGTCACAACCTCATGGAAAGTTATTCCAGCAGACCAGGGGCAGGATATGTTTAGATGGTGGTGGTGGTTTCGGGGGGTGGGGGGTGCATATTTGTGCAAGGGGATGTTTGAGTCTGGGCGCTTGGCCAAGAGAGACAGAGGGGGAGGCGAGAGGAGGTGGCAGCAGAGGCTCCAGTCATAACAGCTTATTTCAGAATGATTCAATCGTAGGTTCTCGTATAGAAGGTCGAAATTCCTGCCACGCAACTTTTGTATTTAATTACTCAGTAAACTAAATCAGTTGAGTTTCCAGCTACAACTGTCAAGTCTGAAAAGTTCAGTCACAAACTGATAGGTTTTACTTTTTCTCATGATTCCAATTCTATTTTTATAGTTTTTGACTCATTTTAATAACATGTTGATTCACTTTTTTAGTTAATACATTTATTTTATTACCTTTTAACCATTTTTATTTCTCAAATGGTTACTCACAAAGTGTCCACCGTTTACCTGTCCAGCATGTTGAATTGCATTAAGCTGCGTAGATGTGCTTCACAAATACAGTTTGATTAATTGACTGTAGGTTACGGAGGCAGGGGTGTAGAATCGGGTTGGGACGCTGGGGACACGTCCCGACCAATATCCAGCCACTAATGTGTGGTCACTATCAGTGCAACCGCTGTGTTTAGTCAGTGATTATGGCACACAAAGGGTTAACCGTCTCTGCTAGAAGTCCCGCCTCTAACCTAAATATCGCTCTCTGATTGGCTCTGCCGGGTTCTCACTAGCGTCCATGCGATTGGCCGCTTGTAAAAGCTACCGTCAACCTGTTGGACAGGACAGAAGGCAGTGCATGAATATATTTTAATCAGTGGTGTCATTTACATTCATATTTGTGTCTGTTGAAATGAGGTGAAACGATGCTACTGAACGAGCATTTTTGTTCCACATACTGAGACTTTTGGGCTTCATAACAGCTTTTTATTTAAAGAACTGATCGATTTGGAACATTTCTACCCCGTGATCACCATCCTGTGCCAATACAGGAAGAGTTGTGTGCTTTATGTAGCACAGTAGGTAGCGGGCGTTGAGGCGGTGAGGTGGATCAGCGTGTTGAGTGTCTGACCTCACAGCAACACTTATGGTCTCTGCTGACAGCTTGTTGCCGAAGCTTTGCCGCGACCACAACCTGTCTCTAACCATAAAAATATTGGCTTTACAAATAAAAATGTTGTTGTTGAATGTGATCCAGGGTTTTGCAGAATCACATCAACACTGTGTCTGGTGACAGCGCAGATTTTTGTTGACATATTTTTGATCATTTTCTTCTACAGCAGTCATGTTTATGAAGTCTGTGTTTTCTGTTTCCTTTAACTGGAATATAAGAATCAACAAGCAGAGACAGGGGTTTTTACAAACCAACAATCTTAGCATAATAATGATTTTCATAGAAAGAAGCTGGTATCAGTGGCTGGCTGCTGAACGGGAGCAACAACAACAACAACAACAACAAAGCACTTCTCAGTCATCAGTCTGATCACAGACCCAGTGATGCTGCTGTGTTCTCTTTTTTATAGTGAAGGCATGTAGACTGAAAGCTTTTTCCGACTGCAGAGAAAACTCAAAGTGAAGAAGCATCTGTGAGGAGGAAAGCCAAGCTTCCACTGTGGTCGACCTACTTTCACCAGGAGCCAACATCCATGGAGGGAAAATGGCAAAAAATATGGAAACCAAGTCTCAAACGCTGCACTCGCAGCCCGGGTTCGCGAGCACTTGAAAATGGGATTTAAATTGCTCTAAATATGGATGTTTCGGAGCTCTGAAGACTTTTTGGGGTTTTGTTTGTGCATATTTTATTTTACGCTCTGTGAGATGCTTTTGATTCCAGTTCAGCTTTTAACTCACCACTTCCACCACAGTCTGAGGCGAACATTTGATCCTTTTTAAAGATGGAACTTGTGATTCAGAGTAGCTTCAGTTTCTCACTAGAACTGCGAAGGACCTCGGAAAACTTTAATGATGATTGAAAAAAAAAAAAAAGCCTTGGCCAATTTTCACTACAGCCCACGCTATCTGCAAGTTGGATGAAAGGAACAGCAGAAGTTACTCACAGAGACCTGGACTGGACACAGGTTTGTTCTGTGATCAGGTTTTAGTCTGTTTCAAACGAAGGTCCTGTCAGATTGTGCAACAGCTTCTCACCTCCTAAAAAATACCACCATGGTTTAAGCTTTCTGCACTGACCAAATATGACCTTATGTTGTCAAATATATATATATACAGTATATGTATATATATATTAATGTGTTTATTTCCAAAAATGTCTTTGTGTGACTTCTTTAAAAAGTCCCTTCATTTCCCAGAGTGTCCACTTCACATGGCATTTAACATTTACAGCTGAAATAATTATGATCAAGACCCAAGATCAGGATTAGAACCCCACCCCGAGACAAAACCGAGCAGAAATAGATTTACTACGCCCCCTTCGAGCCATAACTCAATTTACACTGACCGCTTCCTCAGAGGGCAGAGGGGGTTGCTGGGTAAACTGGAGGCTAAACTTAACCAAAGTCATAGTGGGGGAATATAAATAACATCAGCCATACATTCCCAACACCTGACTGTGTAAACCCCTTCCTCCAGCCATGGGTGATGTGCTTATTCTGGACACATCGAGTTATATTTAAAACAAGCATGTGAACACCAAACCAGTGAAACCTAAAACCTCCTGTACGCTGAACACACACACTCCCGTCCTCACTTGTGAGGACCTTCACTGACTCCTCATATTGACCCTAAAACTGTGTCTCAGCCAGACAAAATATTGAGTGTTGTCCAGCAAAAACTACATCTTATTTTCCAAAACTGTCTTCAACTGACATCCTAATCATGCTTTTTAAAAATGTTCATTTTTAAAAAATGGTCTCGCTTTTTCAAAAATATCTTGGCTTTCCAAAATCATCTCACATGTCATAAATGTCCTCATTTTTAAAACGTCCCTCCTTGTTCACTCTTCAAAACCTCCTCGACTGTCCAAAATGTCTCATTTGCCAAAACTGGATTCATTTTCCAAACCTTTCCTCACGCTGATGGCAGAAATGCTCTCAGGTGTCACCTAAAAGAGTTTTCTCTTTATGAAACGTGTCCTTCTATGCCACCTTTGTAACCGGACAAAGAACAACCTGAGTTCAGTCAAAGGAGGGATCCTAAAATGCAACACAGGGTTTGAGGGTGAAGACAAGAGGGATTTTTTTTACAAAAGCAGGGAATCAAGGGACACCGGGAAGCTTGTGAGGGTCGTCGAGTGAGTGGGGAAGTTTCCTGGGGGGTGAACCCACAGATGAGACGACTGAGGCTCAAGTTGTGCTGCTGAAGCTGAGCTGGGGAGGCGACAATCTGTCCAGAAGGTTCTGGCAACAAGTGGAACACACATTAGACAAAGCACGACGTTCTCAAAGCACGGCTGGCCTGTTACCACTCTGAGGAGGACAAGCCAATGGCGCTGGAGCACAGGTGGAGGCTTTATGCAGCGCTGATTGTTGATGTGCGTCAGGTGTGGAGGAGAGTGAGTGAGCGCTGATAATCCTCCACACCTGAAAACACCATCACAGCCACCAGCAACCACAAGCAAATACACTAAAACACAGTTTCACACAAAACACTGAATTCAGATCACCAAAACCTGCACCTGACTGTAGGCAGGTGTGCAACAAAAAACCCCCAAAACAAAACACATCCCCATCCTCCTTATCAAGGAAAGTCCACATCAAAAAAATGTTCTTATCAGATGTGTCCCTGAACGTCCTGACTCTCTGAGCTATCCTGACTAACCACAAATGTCTTCTGTTGATAAAAGACTTCCTCTTTTCTTTCCTAAATGTGAGGACAATTTCTAAAATTGAGGAAAAGGAAACAGCTTCACTTTTAAAAACATTTGCCTTCTAAACCACATCCCCTACAAATCAATCAATCAAATACCTCCTCGTTACAAATGTCCCACCATCTGTCCTCCATTTTCAAAAACTGCACTTTCTTTTTTAAAACAGTCATCAAGTATGAAAAGCATCTTCTCTTGACAAGTGTGTCGCTACTTTCCCCTCAAAAGACGCCAGACAAAAGCGTCTTTCTGACTATCACACTGTCATAAAGTCTTAATTTTCACTGTTCTCTCTGTCCGTGCTGAAGACACTCAGTTGACCAATAAAAGAGCCTCCAGACATTAAACTGCTGATTAGTTTCTCGCATGTAAAGAGCAAGAAAGATGAATACACAAAACAAACTTTCATCCTGTTCTGGTTTCCACTAGCTGCTGACTTTTTCCCCCAAAATTTTAAATGCAGCGTTGTCTAAACTTCCTCGAGTAAACAGAGCCTGTTTACTTGTTTTGCTATCTGCCCTACTTTAATATCATAGAGGAGAAGCTGATTTATTTTCCTCTTTTCAAAATCAGGCCTGTGTCAAACGCTCTCAGCTTAATTTTGTCCTCAATTCTCTCAGCTCGGTTGCTAAAAAAGTAAACACATATCAGCGAAGGAAAAAATATAGATGTACAAATAGGAAAGGCTCGACCGAAAGCAGCTCCAGGGAACGGACGGCGAGCGTTAGCGGCGGCCCAGAAACAGCGTTGAATGTGGTCGGACCTTTACATCCTCAACTTTTGGGCTCCTGTGATACTCCAGCAGTGATTTTTTAAAAATTCTTTCCTGTCTGAAATGGAGTTTATAAAACAAACTAAAAGACAGTTAATTGATGTGTGGCACCAACAGCATGTGTTAGAATCTGTTAGAGGGAAATCATTATTCCTGCTTCTCCCCTTGGATCAAGTTTAAATGATCAATATGGAGCTGGTATAGTATGACTGAACTGAAAACGTACAGAGCTTATAGATAGATAGATGGATGGATGGATGGATGGATGGATGGACGATGGATGGATGGATGGATGGATGGATGGATGGATGGAAGGACGGACGGACGGACGGACGGACGGACGATAGATAGATAGATAGATAGATAGATAGATAGATAGATAGATAGATAGATAGATAGTTTCTGGGTTATTGTCTTTTCTCATTTTAAACCATCTTTTTTGGTTTTTTTTTTTATTGAACTTTGATTTTGTTGTTCTAAGGTGGCACAAATATTTACCTTATTCATGTCTTTACCTAACCACTCTATCCTTTATACAAGAAAATATTGCTTATCAGTGCACATTTAGGCAGACATGCATTCACTGCCCTACCTAAACCAGGTTTAAAGGGAATTAATGCATGTATTTGGTCTTTTGTCTGTTATATTCCAGTTTCTACTTAGTGGCTCAACAGTTAAAGAGACAACATGTTTTCATCACACATATATTTTGCAAAAGTAGCAGCATCAGAATTTTCCGTCTACGACCACCGTTGCTCTCACCGTGAGTCACTCTGCATCAAACCAATGTGGTTTAAATTCCTAACGTGTGAATGGAGTTCGGCATGGCGCAGCGTCACGGTCACATTCAGACATGTCTGGACATGTTTTCCCACCATCATCACAGCAGTACATACATCTTTCTTGTTTTTAACTTGCTCTCAAACTAATATTCTCGCTGGCTGTAAATCTGTGTGTGTGCAGCTGGCACTAACACAGCGAGATGGAAGCAGCAAAACTCAATCCCCACGTGTCGAGCTGGAGCTCGGAGCACATGGCCCGGTGAGCGTCCCCTGTATCGGGTGTCGTGGAAATCAGAGGAGGCTAGCCTGTACTCATGCAAACCAGCTGTGAGAGGGTTATATTAAGACATGGAGGGGTCAGCAGGGCCTTCGCTCCACAGCTACACAACACACTCGCTGCTCCGCCTCAGGTTACGAGTGCACTCAGTTTAGCATAAACGATGTCAGTGAACTGGCCGGTGCACGGTGAGGATTTATGGAGAGACATATAA
The DNA here is from genome assembly GCF_000690725.1 of Stegastes partitus. Lineage (NCBI taxonomy): Eukaryota > Metazoa > Chordata > Actinopteri > Pomacentridae > Stegastes > Stegastes partitus. Next base: position 70,157 of record NW_007579716.1, read on the forward strand.
AGAATCAGGTGTCTCTCAAGGACACCTCACTCTGCTCTACGTGACACTACTACAAACCCAAAAAAGAGGCAGGAAGTGCAGACGCAGGAAACCCAATCAGCAGCGTGGGTTCAACGCCAATGCGTTGACTAAGCAGAGATGGTTGGCATCATATCGCTGCTCCACTCAGCTGAAGGAGCTGAACAAACATGCTGCCTCGGGCCTTTAAGATACATCAGCTGTGGTGTTTTTAATTGTGGCATCAAAGGCTGCTTATCATAGTTCATGATTTTGCAAAACGTGCTGCTGTCTTTTAATTCAGTTCAGTTCAATTTTATTTGTGTAGTTCAAATTCACAGCATGTGTCATTGGTAAGGTGAAGACCTTATGAATTTTGAACAGAGAACCAGTCAATCCAAAGTTGCCTTTGGGTTCCTGATGAGCAGGTGGTCGCCAACAGTGGTGATCCAAGACCACTGCTGACATTCCTTCCTTGTCTTGGCTCCTCTGGTCATGTCCTAAATTACATCTTGCAGATGTAAAACATTAACAAATGCATGTGCAAATGTGGGCTGCAAGGTGGCTCAGTGGTTAGCACCGTTGCTTCACAGCTAGAAGGTTGCTGGGGTTCGTGTCCCAGTGAGGACACTCAGGATCTTCCTGCGTGGAGTCTCCATGTTCTCCCCGTGCAGCGTGGGTTCTCTCCGGGTTCTCCGGCTTCCTCCCACAGTCCAGAAACATGCTGAGGTTAATTGGTGATTGTAAATTGTCCGTAGGTGTGAATGTGAGTGTGCTTGGTTGTCTGTCTCTAAGTGTAGCCCTGTGATAGACTGGTTACCTGTCCAGGTGAACCTGCCTTCACCCTAAGTCAGCTGGGATAGGCTCCGCCCCCCATGACCCTAGTGAGGATTAAGCGGTGTATAGATGATGGATGGATGAACATGCTGACTTCACATTTGAACATCACTATGCCAGGAGGAAGGACTCCACACGTGGCTGTAACTGGTCTCAAACCTCCTCCAGGGATGGTTGAAACTGTCAGACTTCACTCCACCTTTAATGTTTCTTGGAGGACACTGAGATCTGCTGAGATCAGATTACATGAAGTGATTATGTGTAAACGGGGTCTGGATGTGTGAGGGGCAGTAGAATCAAAGGGTGACAGCAGGACACAGAGGGGGGTCTTCAAAATCCCTGTCTGGAGTCAAAGCAGACGACAAAGTAGAAACCAACGGCTACAAAACATAGAATAATTTCTGAAAGGTGCTGAAGGCCACAGACTGGTTGTACGCAGCATCTACCTGATCCACCTCTTTAATCGGAGTCCATGAAAACAGCTACTCACCACCTCCCAGGAGAGAAGCCAGACGGCCCGAGGACGCCGGCACTGGTGATACTGTCTGAGTGTGTGTGTGTGTGTGTGTGAGTGTGTGAGTGTGTGTGTGTGTGTGTGTGTGTCCTGGAAACATCCTGCTGTGCCCGATCAGGAGTCGTGAGGCAGCTGGCTCAGCAGATTGAGCTGTCGTTCTGCTCGTCCTTCCTCACATTGTTCAGCGTTATTGTACACTGAGGCTGGCAGGCACCCTGCTGTCGTCTCCGCCGGGCCCGGAGCCTGATGCTAAGGATTCAGAGAGTCATTCAAAAACATCAGCATGTCCCATTAAAGCTCCATATTAAATACTTTGATTTGACCATATGTGATCCAGTAGTTTCAAATTTAAAAGGAATTGTCATCGATTCTACAGCTCCATAGAAACAAACCTAAACATATGAACACACTGCATACAACAAGCGTGATCTCTGTTCATCTGAATGATAGCATCACTGTGAGTTTAGCTTTCTTTTGGTCTCCACCAACTCCTGATGGAAATACAGTGAGGTGACATATTAAAGGACAAACCTGAACTGCTGATCCCCACCATGAGGGGATCTGTTGACATGGTTTGGGTCTACCTGTCGCTTCAGAGGGAAGGGTCACTGCAAATTGATGCAAAGTATGACTAACCACCTTTATCCTACGATGAAACACAATACTTTCAGTCTACTAGAAACTGTGCTAAGCAGGGTTTTGTTGAGGTAATGCCAATATATGAATGAGCTCACCCACCGGTTTACTTTAGCACAAGACTAATGAAGCCTCACCTGGTGAAAGCGAGGGTGTGGCTGATGATATGTGACCTTTGATTGATCGCAGCGCCTCCACACTTACGCTTTCCTCTTATTGTTATTGCTTCAGCAAGCGATTCCTTCGTAGGAAGCTGCTGACTCAGATGACTAGATGAAACCCCAGCAGCGCAGACTCCACACATTTCCCCCTCTGAGCATCAGGTCACCATGCCGACGCAGAGTGTGCTGCCTGCTGTGACACTGTGACACCAGTGGAAGGCACCGCCATTGATTCCCAAACCATAAGACAGTGGTGTTTGATTACGGTGACATTTTCAGCTGCTGTGTACCTCTGATTAGTCCCAAGATTAGACCTCTGAGCCTGTTAGAGGCCAAGCTGACGGCACAACAATGCAAGCAAGTAATCTCTTAAATGAGAATTGACTGCTGCTGTCAACGTTGATGTTATCCCTGATTGCTGGTAAGGCCTGAATCCGTGGATGGGGCTGCCATTATTTTAATTAAACTGGGCTAGGGGAGGCGTGAAGACAGAGAGGAGAACATGACAGAGCATGAAACACAGAAGCACTCGTTTTTATTTTACCTTTTTCTAGCAGAAACAATGAGGATTAATGTCAACATGCCACTCAGACCCAAACAACACAACCTTACTGGAAACACCGACCACTCTGAGCTGTATGTCGCCAGCAGTGGTGGTAAAGTGATCAAGTCCAAACATTAAACTTTTAAAATATTGCACAACAGCACCCTGTGATGGTCTTTTTGGTGTAACCCGTGAACCACAAACACAATACAACTGGACAAAAATCACTGTTTATCCTTTAGACAGAAGCTAAGACAGGATGAGTTCAAGATACAATCACAGCTATCAACAGTTATGAGGCAGAAATCAAAGTCTTCTATAAGCCAAGATTATACGTACGGAGGGGCGTGAATTTAGTGATTGAGACCACAATGACAGAATGACTGATAGGGAATATTTTTGAAAGAAGCTGGCGCTCTGTGAATGGAGTCAGGTCCAGCCTTGCATTTATGGAAGCAAGCATTTATGGGCCATCAGTTGCATAGCACTTCAAGTTACTCCCACTCTAAGTTCAGCCTCGAGCAGTTGTAGTTGTGTCATTCCAGCACCACTAACTGCAGCATCTCACTCTGGACACCTGAGATAAGACATCCATGGTTAACAAAATTTGCTGTAGATATTCAAGATGTGTGTTGGACTCCACTGAGGCTGGCCCTTGTCTCTAACCTTACTTGTAATTCATGGACAGGATCTTAAAGTGCAGCTGGGTTGAGGAGCGTCTCTAGGTTGGAAACCCCAGAGTTGAGTTTCTGTCTTTTCAAGATGGCGCCGTGTTGGCTTAATAAGGGCTAGTCGAGTGTGATGCAACCAGTATAAGAGCCAGGACCAAGTCTTAAGTTATGGTTCTCTGATAGAAACTGGTGGATTGATCCATCTGGGATAGGCGTTTGTTGCCTCCTCAAGCAAATGAGTTCAAGTAGATCAGGAGTTGTCCATGAGTGACAGGAAAATGTTATGAAACGGACGGATCAGCGTGGCGTCAGCAGTATTACAGGCATTGTACTGGACTGAGCTTAAGGTAAGGTTCCTGATGTATTCTAGCCCTCTACTATAGTCACAACTTAGAAAATGAGACGGCAGGTTAAAACAGTTGAAATAAAGTTCCTCTGTTGGGCGGTTGAACTCAGCCTTAGAGATAAAGTGAGGAGCTTGGACATCCAGATGGAGCTCCTTCACATCAAAAGGAGCCACCTGATTAGGAAGCTTCCTGGGCAACGTCCTTTGTAGGTCTTCAAAGCAAGTCCAATTGGGAGGAGTCTCTGGGGGTTGTCCCTAAACTTGCTGGAGGGATTACGTATCTAATCTGGTCTGTAAATGTCTTGGGGTCCCACAGTAGGAACTGGATGTTCTTCATCCCGAACAGTTGTCTCCTAAAAATGTTGGTGTTGCCCTAATCCTTCCACTTGGCCAAAAATTGCACTACCACACAAGAACATCAACAGTTCAATGACGTGAACTTTGTTGAGTTCATTTTTACTTCAAAGAATGGATCCCTTTTTTATTGTTACACCTTTTCCTGAGGCTGACTTACTTTAACTGATTGTTCTTCTTTTAACCCTGATAACGAAGGTGCCGAAAACCGAAATGATGATCTTTCCCTAATATTGTCCATATGGCTGTTAATGGTAAACACAATGGTGGGAGATCAGGAAACTGGCATTTGAATATTTTTTTGTTAGTAATTTGCTAAATATGACGTGTCTTTATGTCTGCTGGCAAAAGTGATTGTATGTATATTTCTTTTGTACGTGCAGGATCTGGACCCCTAAATATTGTAAGTGTTATACTATGCGCACCTTTCTGGACACCATTTTTTTGAAAATTAAAAGGATTTTTGCAGAAAGGTCAAATGCAACAGCTCCATTCCTGGCAGCTCAGGGGGGTGTGATCAGCTGGTGAAAGTCTGGATAGCAGCAGACATTGCTCAGATGCTTTAACGGGGTGCAAAGTGAAGGGCTGCAGCGGGTGTTGACCTCAAAATAGCCACCGGGTTCTGCTCAGACCCCCAGCGACAAGTCAGTGTTTACATGCAAACAGCTGATATGGAGCCTGGTGATGACCTTTACTTCACCTTTTGACACGTTCACACACAATTTCCTGCACCCACAAATGCCTGCATTACAGGCATGATAAAAGCTGTCTGCCCACACACGTAAACATAAACAGTCGCGCATTAAAATAAATTCTGCGCGGCTGAAACACGACCTGGCAACACACGCGTTTGTCTCTGCTGTGAAGGCTCGTACTGACATCATGTATTGCTTTGCCCAACAGTTAAAAGTGATGCTAAACTGAATGATATTTAACCATGATGTTTTAAAACTGAAAGTGGTCTCTTGTCTGGGGTAATGGATACTCTATGTTTCAATTCCAGTGTCATTTTTCTGACAGTCCAGTCAAAAAGATCCCAATCAAACACATTTGAATAAAAAATCTGCCGTCCCACATGACACAAGCGTGACATGTGTGGCATAAATCACATGATAGCAGGACAGTAAAGCAGCATAAATGACCTTTTTCAGAGCAGAAAGTTTGAGTCAAGAAAAACAAAAGGGTAATTTTAATTAATGAAATCAATAATGACTGCTTTCCATTCATGTTCCATTCTCCTGCTCTTGTGTCTTCAGGTTCACTGTCATGGCCGACTGAGACGCCTCATGGAAATGAATCACCATTTATCATAAGGTTTGTCCAGACCACATTGAAAACCTGGAGATCATTAAAAAGTTTGAATAATAAATATTTCAGATTCTGCTCTGTTTCTCTTTCAGAAATCAAACTGAAACAGATCAGTGGTATCGATCACGGTAACTCTTTTGTACAAAGGTCAGATTTCTTTGGGATGCATCTTTGCTTTAAATCAGTGTTCAGGTGATCCTCAGTAGACGGCACCGATGGTTTGTAAGGGAGCAGTGCACTTGGTGGAAACTGGATCGGATGTATTCAAAGCAGCCCAAAAGTAAGTACATCCTTAGAAAATCAATACATAGAACTGTAAACTGCTGCAAGGTGTCTCGGTGGTTAGCACCGTCGCCTCACAGCTAGAAGGTCGCCGGTTGGCGTCCCGGTGAGGACACCCGGGATCTTCCTGCGTGGAGTCTCCATGTTCTCCCCGTGCAGCGTGGGTTCTCTCCGGGTTCTCCGGCTTCCTCCCACAGTCCAGAAACATGCTGAGGTTCATTGGTGATTGTAAATTGTCCGTAGGTGTGAATGTGAGTGTGCTTGGTTGTCTGTCTCTAAGTGTAGCCCTGTGATAGACTGGTTACCTGTCCAGGTGAACCTGCCTTCACCCTGAGTCAGCTGGGATAGACTCCAGCCCCCCATGACCCTGGTGAGGATTAAGGTGTAGAGATGATGGAGGGATGGATGAATTGCATTAAATTCTAAACAAATGCAAAACAGTAGTATTGGTTGTCATGCCCTCCACCTCCACCTCTGCTTCGTTGGCAGATCTCCTGTTCCCTCCTTTTCCCTTCATGCAGTCGTGAGCGAGGTGTGTGTGCTGCTATGTGTGTGTTGCCTGCGGCGGGGAGTGGCTCACCTTGGTTTTATTTGCTTCATTATTCGACTCCAGTTTGGTTTCCTTGTTCTTGCTCACCTGACTCTCCTTTGCATAGCTGTCCGTGCCGTTCCCTGCCTGCACCCTGTCTAAATCTGGTTCATCTCCGATTACCTCCACGGATCCACGCCGGCACCCTCGCTTGCACGAGAAGCCCTTCCAGCCTCGCTGCACAATTCCTCTGCCTGCAGAGGTACTTCATTACTGGCTGTCTGTAAATAGCACAGGGGCTTTAGAGAACACGAAGCACTTTAACAATGCACATTTGCACTTTGAGGAAACATTTGCACTCTAAACGGGCACTCTGCCAACCGTTTCTGCTCATAGAAACAGGCAGGCATTGGCACACAGTTTGTAATTTATTGTAATTATTGGTTGAATGCTTTTGACGGCTACCTGTAGAGGAAAGCGCCAGCCTTATCATTACGTGTATTGAATTAATCAGTTTTAATAACGGAGGTGTGTGTGTGTGTGTGTGTGTGTGTGTGTGTGTGTGGATTCTCTTCGGTGTTTACAGTGTGTGAGCATAGCAGAGTGTGTCCATGGTTTTAGTGTAACTTACCTGTCCTGTGTTTCCGGTCCGTCAGGGTGTTCGGAGAAATGTGTCCCTGGGGATCCGAGCACCTGTTGTAGGTTCCGGGAGGGACCACAGGATGAAATGGTGTGGGGGGGAGTGTTGTGTTTGGGTTTTAGGTGTTTATTTATGGTTGTATGGGTGTATTGTAAATATGCTGATTATTTATTGAAGCTAATTTTTGTAAATATTTACATAATTGCCTGTATAATTTACCTGTTTGTGAGGACGTTTGTCTGTTTAGCATCGTCGGACTTTAACCCATTCCTGTCTTAAAACTTCCCCAGCCTCGTATGACTGGGTTCTGGTTAGTTCTTCCCTTCTAGATATATTACAGCTCTTGTAAGATTAAGCCTGAATGTTTTCTATAGTTCTGCTAACTCTACTTTCTTGTTCTCTTCTGTCGTCGTGCAGTTCCCCTGTTGTCTCGCTAGGTGTCAAACTTCTATTTTCTGGGTCGTTTAGATTGGCCTAATCCTACGTCAGCTCCCCTACGGCTTTCCCTTAACTCATTGTTCCATTTCTTAGCATTAATTAACTTTAAGTGGAACCTTTGGTCTCTGACTCCGTGTGACATTAGTGTTTACTCCTATCTTTCTATCAATCTGATGGCATCTGAATGAGTCGACTTCATGTCTGAATGAGTTGACTTTTGCTGACTTTTCGTAAAAGTCAGCGGCAGTTTTCCTCGGTTGGAAAGTTTCTGCGTTACATTCAACACGGCATAAGTCTGAACTACTGGCTGTCACGTTAATGGACACACGGTTCAGTTTGGGTTTTGTGGATCAATGTGGGGAAAGTTTCCACGTTTCAACACCAAAACAAAACTGGTCCCAAAGTTCAGTGAGCAAAAGGATTCTTTCCACTGCAGGAGTCTTCACAGGATCGGCTCTAGAACCTTTCAGTATTTGTGTTCCACTGTGGAACCAACAGAGACCAGAACCAACAGTTTCTGGACCAAAAGCCAGTTCTAGTGGGTTTAACCAGTCAGCATGGAGACCCACACAGCCGCGTAGAGGAACAACGATGAATCAATTTGAGTCATTTTTATTAGAATCAGTCTAAACTCTGTGATTTCAGCGTCTTCAGTGAATATTTTCTGGTTTCTTTCCTCTGTGACACTAAACTGAAGATCTTTGGACAAAACGAGACATTTGAGGAAACTCTGATCCACATTTTTCAACCTTTTCAACACTCTCCAATCATGAACATGAACCAGGTTTTGACAAAACTCCAACTGGAGCTGAGCTTAAGTTTGTTGCCTTCAGCTGTTTCTGGGAGTTTATTAAATGCCTGCAGGATTTGTCTGATCTTTTTTACATCTTTTGATATATGATTCTTATTTTCTTAATTCTTAATATTCCACCATCTTTTCAAACTCCTAACTTTCTCTGTTTTTTAATCTTTCCTTCCTTACTACTTCTCCTCCTTTAAACCTCTTTTTTTTAATTCTACTTTCTTACTCCTCCTTCAGCTTTGTTTCTTCTTTACTCTCATCTTATTTCTTTTCCCGCTGCTTCCTTCCTTCTACCTTTTTGCCCTCTCCCAGCCTTCCTCCATCTTTTCCTCACCTCTTGTCTCCACACCTGTTTGTGTCGCCTCCTTGCTTCCTATCTTCCCTCCTTTCATTCTGTCTTCCTTCCTTTCCCTCTTTCTGTTTTTTCTTGTTTTCTTCCTGCCCTCCTTTCTGTATTCCTTCTGCCGTTATTTTTTTTTCGTTTTTTTGCACTCATCTGTCCTCGGGGAACTGGCTCACGCATCTTTTTTCTTTTTTTTTTTTATCTCCTCTCTCAATCATAGACATCCAGTTCTGCCAAATCTCTGTGTTCCTGGTTGGTCAGATAAGAGACTTAGTCTGCCAGCAGCCCCGCCTCCCTCTGAACAACTCCTTCTTTAATCTCCGCCGCTATCTCCTCTCGTCTCTATCCCCCCTCCACCATCTTCACATCCCTCAGTCTTCTCTGCACATCTTTGACAGACGCTCGCTTTCAAAACCAATGCCGGGCCACATCAGGTTGACTGTTATTGGAGGAGACAGTCGCTGTCTTATCTGTGAGGCTGGAATGGTCATGTTGAGGTGGTGGGTATTCCCATGTGTAGAAGTCTGGTAACGTTGCAAGAAACACAGACCGACTGCAAGGAGCTGAAAAACAAGCACCACAAACTGATCAGAAAAGACCATAATTACACTTTAAATGACCGCAAAGAACTAAAAATAAGCAAAGACCCATTGTCCCATTATTCATCCATGGGTTTTATTACATGTCAGGGAAGTAAGCAGGTACTTAGATGGTCAGTTAATCCAATCCTGGAAATCTTCACCAGCATTTGGAACGAGGACTCACCTGACCTGAGCAGGGTGGTCCACATACAGTCTGAATACAGACAAACGTGACCATTGTGCATTTGTTTTCCTTCTTTATATTACATCTCTGAACATGAGGTTTCTCTCCCCGATGCTTGTATTTTGACTTTTAGGCTGTTTTGTCGGTGGAGGCCGTCACAGTCAGGGACCAGCTGATGCAGATGACATCACATGATTAGGTTCATTTTGTCTACTCTGATTATAGGTATAAGGTTCCTTTGTTAATCAGACAATGGGAGCTGGCGGGGAGAAGCTTAAACGCAAGAAAGAACGAAAGTAAAAAAGAAAGGAAACATCAGGTTGACTCACAAAAAGAAAAAACAGAACAGGTGAACCTAAAATCAGCCATATCAGACCACTGCAAAGGAAACAACCACATCATGGACTAGAGAGCAACAAACATCTCCATCGCATTGGAGAGCAACAAATCAAAACGCTGGATCAAGGAGGCAAAGACACCATGAACCGTGATGAGGGGGCATCATGCTGTTCTCCTGCAGAGACCACCGGGCGGCAGGAGGCGTGGCCCAAATCTGACAGATTGCCAGGCAGGCCACGCCTCCAGGAAACCACCGGCTGATAAAGACACGTCACCACAGACGTCAGATGATGAAGTGACAGTGGAAACATGTCAAAGCTCCCACCTAAAAAACACTCATTGCCTGATAAATAAAGAAACCTCACACCAGATGAGCCACATCTCCAGTCTGTGAAGATAAAGCTGCTCTTTCCTGCCTCACCTTGGGCAAAGTGAAATTAAGCTTCAGTTCATTTGAGTCACTTCATTTTCTCCCCCCACTTCTCTCTCGCCCTCACTTCTCTCTCTCTCTCTCTTCAAACTTTGTGGCCTACTTTTTCAACCCTTTGAAAAATTGTCTTTGGCGAGGCTTGGATGAGAGTTGTCGGGGGGGAGGCGGGGGAGGCGATGGAGCGCCGGGCAGAGGAAGCAAGTGAAGGCTTGCCCCCTTTATCTTCCTGGCCAGACCTCCATCATGTCTGACTCTCCCTCCCCGTCTCTATCTTTCCTCTCCCCCTCTCTCATGTTGTGAGATTACTCATCGGCACAAATTCTTGCATCTTGAGTTTAAAAAAAACACAACTCGGTTTTATGTGGCAGGCTGCTCTGAAAATGTGATGAAACAGTAATAGAACATAACCGGGCTCTTTGATGCCGTTTCAGAACTTGTGGACAATTTTCAGACACGCTGATATTAAAACAGAACTAGTTAAAAAAGCTTTGACAGAGGATGCACTGTTTCTAGCAGTGACTCAGTCTAGCAGATGTCCCACTGAAATACAGCCAATGGTGGCAGTGATGTGACAGAAACACATGGACTCTGTAGCACCACTTAGACCTGAACGTACCGTATACAGCGGAGGCCAGTACAGCCCTGTGCAATATCACGTAAATGTCAGATGATCCCAAATTGTTTCACTTCTCAATAATTGCAGAACTTCTAAGTAGAGTATTTGCTCCGACGTAAAATGAGGAACTGACGGTTCAAATTCACTATTGAAAAAATACAGGCCTGGGAGCAGGAACTCGATGCAACACAAGTCAGTCCACCTTCAATCACAGCCGTGACTCGATAATC
>NW_007579716.1:82148-92086 GCF_000690725.1 Stegastes partitus
TGACAACAAATGCACCCCCTGATACTAATCATATCATTGTTACCAGGTTTTGTTCATATTAGTGATGCACGATAATAAAATAAATGTCTGATATCTCCGATAACCGATATCACCGATGTTGAGATTCAATTTTTGTTTACACTGAAAAATGAGTATAAGTAATCACTGTGAGAAAATTAGACCACATAGCCTTCTTTATTATATTTACTACACATATATAAACATATTTTAACATATCTAACGTTCAAGTCCAGGACCATTTAAGTAAAAACATCTGTGAAATAGCAGCAATATCAAAAACAAAAAAACAGATTGAGTGTTGTGGGTTGTACAGTTTGATGGTAGAGCTGCCAGCCTGCCAGAGTGGAGAGACTGGAGGGCTTCTGGTCTCACAGCCAGTTTACAGCCCATTGGACATGATGTAAATATGCATTATGCGTGTGTTTGTGTTCCAAAGGGTAGAGGGGTCAGTTAGAGCCCATTAGGCTGCTGCCTCAGCAGAGAGGAGGCAGACGTGTAAATCCTCCGCCTCATTAGCTTCGTGTTATCAGACTTTAAAGAGAACACACTTCATGTTCATGTTTCACAACCGCACAGCAACATCCAAACATGCTGACAGAGCCCCCAGGATCAATCAACCAATTAATCAATCCATCAGTAAGTCAGACAGCAAACCAACAAGCCGTGCAACCTGCTGACCGGTTAAAGAGCACATCAGCCGACTGTCGGAGAATAACTGATGGCCTCATCGATTCCACGCGTGACGGACCCGACTGCAGAACAGCTTCACACCGTGCTGCTCCTCAAACTTTACTTTGGAAAGAGAAGAAACATGAAGGTGTCGTTTCATTTAAACCTTTTCCTGTAGCTCCTGTATCTTCTGGTGGAGTGATTAGAACGGCGACTATTGATGGGTTGTTAGAACATCAAAGAGGAACTCCACAATAAACCAGTTGTTGCACTTTAAACACAGTCACTGGATGTTTGTTGGTGTTCGTGCAGGTTCAGTCCAAACAGCAGCTGCCTGGTTGTAGTTCCAGCTCAGGTCTTTCTTCTCTCTCGTCCCATTCCTGTCCTGCTTCACCTTGCTAAACCCATCGCCGTCCGAGCTGACTAAAGAGGTGGAGCTTGGATAAGGCAGCCATGCAAACATTTCTGGTCCTATCACAGCACTACACTACTCACTGATACAACTTAGTGAGTTATAAATAAATACAGTTGTCCAGAATGGGGTATTTAGAGCAACCCCAGGCTGTAAACATGTGTTCCTGCTGTAAAGTCAGACGTTTCACCGTGGATCTGTGGAGATTGAGTGCAGCTTTAAGTGGACATTTTTAGCCCTGGTGGTTCCTGTTTGGTACAGATAATAGTCTGTGTGTATAGAAGTTGGACCTTGTGACCATGATGTCATCCGTTGATTAGTGGACTTGTGTTCTGAAGCCTTCAGTTGGCATTTGGCTGACCCCGTGTTGGTCTCAAGAAACCGGTTATGATGTGGATCTAACTGAGAAGCTGAGGGTAGCTCAGTCAATCACAAGGTAGTTCTGCTTTAAAGCAATCTTTGTTTAATTCTAAATGAACCCATAATTTACTAATTGGACATCATGCTGTATTGTTGTTACTCATAGACTTCCATAGAGTCAGACTTTTTCTTCTTTTTTTTTTTTACAGCCAGAAGGTTGGTTATTAGAAAGAATGCTAGTGTAGGGTGATTCATCATCATTTATGTGGCTTATATACAGTCTTTGGTTCAGACTTGGCTCAGCCTGTGCAGCTAACGGTGTGTTAACTGTGTCCGTGACCAGAAGCAGAAGTCTCATACATGTGACTCTCCAGAGGCTCCACAGGGCAATGATCAGCTGTTCAATAATGTTAAATAATAGTGTTAGATAGCACTGATGCTCCCTCACATGCTGCATGTTGTTGTTGTTGTAAAGGCATGACGGTTTTCAAAGTGCTGCGTCATGCTGCAGATCACTCTCTCGGTTCCTGTTTTGGTTGCTGTTGCTCGGCTGAGCAGACGACCGTTTTTACTACAGGAAGTGAGACAGGAACTGGTTTGTATGTTGTTTTTTTTTTGTCTTCACCACAGTGTGACAAAGAGCTGACTTCACCGCAGCGAAGGAGGAAGCAGACGTTGGACTTGTTTTCATCGTCTGCTGTATTCTGACGTCCTCCGGAGCAGAGACGTAGTTCGGCCTCATTCAGACAAAAATCACTTCTCGCTTCAAAGGTTTGAACAAAGAGCAAAGCAGAAAGGTTTACCAGGATTATAGGAGTATAAGGTGTGAGTCTCCTGGTGGCCCAGTGTTTGGGAAAAATACCCTAAAACACAAATGTTACATTTTTTTTTTTTTTAAATCTCAAAATGCTATGATACTACGGAAGCGCATTGCATTCACTCAAACATTTATGTTATGCTTATGGCAGCTGAGCGACCTAAAACTCAATCTCTGGAAGTTTTTTTTTATGGTGTCTGAATATTCAAATTTCAAATTGAGGTTAAAATTAAGGAGCAAACCTTTCAGTCCTTTTGTCTCTGTGCTTACATTCAGACTCTGGCGTTGCAAAGGAAGCAGTCGTCAGGAACTCAGAGCATTTCTGAGGCGAACGATGACTTCAGTTCAGATTTCACAGTTGCAGGATTTTCCCGCCTTTTTACTTCCTCACGTGACAGCAGCGCCCCAATGCTCAGGGTTTCTATGAGCTGTGCTGTTGCTGTGAGTGCAGAAGGAAATGCTTCAGGTTGTCAGCAGATGAGCTGAGATGTGTGACACAGACGGTCCTGAACTGTCAAACCACAGAAACAGACACAGATGCTCTCCTCCGACCTCCTGACGAGCACCAAAGAACAAGATTTCCATTAATCGTGATACAGCTCACAGGTCAGACCGTTGCTCCCAAAAACAATCCCTCTTAGAAAGAGTAATAATAATAATAATAATAATAACTGATCAGGTTTGTATGGCGCTTTTCTAGGCACTCACACAGTCAGTTATTCATTCACACTCATTCATGCCGGCGGTGGTTTGTAGCCACAGCCGCCCTGGGGCAGACTGACAGAGGCGTGGCTGCTATTCTGCCCCTCCAACCACCACCTCAATAATCCATTCATACACATTCACACCAGGAAGGTGGGTGAAGGGTCTTGCCCAATGACACCATGACACAGGTTACAGGGCAGAATGGAACCGCCGAATCTTTGACCGACTCGCTCGACCACCGGAGCCACAAACATGTGTTCTATGGTGTATTTATTATATATGAATGAGAAAAAACATCTTCATGTCACAAATATCAGAAGCCCAAAGCTCTAACAGCATCTTCTAGACCAGTGGTTCTCAAACTTTTTGAGCTCCAAGACAACATAACTTTGTGTTCGTGACCCCCCAATTTTAGTTTTTAATATATCATGAGTCATAACTTTTTTGTTCATGCAATTAATGTGTTAAGTTCACAGATTAATCTCTTTCCATTAACAAGTTTGTTAATGTTAAGTTCCCCTGAAATTATCTTGGGACCCCCACGGGGGTCCCGACCCCTAGTTTGGGAACCACTGTTCTAGAGGTTATAATGTTTTAAGGAAAGGTTTGTCAGGCCGATCTCATTGTATAGATTCTCTTCAGTTAAGGTATCACCTATGACTCTGGAACATTTACATGACAATTAAATGACTATTCTGAGTTCAGGACCTTCTTGCAGTCAGAGGCTGCTAACCGCTAACCGCTGTCCCCCCACGCTGCCCTGACGCAGAAAACACAAATGAATAGCCGACAGTGGAGGCGGATGTATTCATGTTTCTACTGTCTTATCTTGCACATCGGAGCTATAACAGATTTTACGAGCACTTTGAAGTGTTGCATCAGAAAAAGTTCATGGAAACAGTAAAAATTTGAAAAAACTTCCCCCACATTAAAAAAATAAAAGTTTTTAATGCTTGCTTGAAAAGGTTCTTGACTTCTTATAGGAAGAGTGAATGTGCACAAAGGGTCATGACAACATCGTTTCCATATACATAATGAACATTTACACGACTGAGCTGATTCTTTCATTGTCTTCACCTCTGGACAGCAGTAAGGTGGCTGAAACTAGCTGTCATAACAAAATCATTACAAGTTGCCCAACTGAAAACAAATCCCTCAGACCTCCGGTTGATGGTAACAGTAAACTGGAAGTCGGAATAAATCCTCGTTCAGGAATTTCCTGAAGTTTTCCTGAGCAGAAAACACGTGTCGTCCTTCGCTCTGAGGTTCACAGACAGCTGTTGCAGTCTGTGTCGTCTGATCCTTGCTAACATGTTAACAAGACCCGTCAAATCAAAGCCATAACTCTGACTCACGCCACCACAGCTTCCCACAGCCCAGTGACAGCAGCCCAGCAACACGCCCGAGGCTCACGCTGCCTTCCTGATACCTTCGTTTGCTCTGCGGAGTAAAGGATTTCTTTTAACCTCACTAATTCCTGTTGGCACATGCCTCTGATTTCTCCTGAGTCCTATTCGGACCTGATTAGAGCGACAATGAGAAGGTGGGGAGCTGTCATGTTCACAGTTTTTACACTGTGCCGGCTATAAAAGGTCTTCTGTAAAACACTCAGTTCAAAAAGTTGCATAGAAGCTGTTCAGTCTGAGCTGTGTGACTGAAAGATGAGATGCTACATATTTTGAGTTGTTTTACTTCTTCAGCATCTTATCAGCTCAGCGTATTAATCAGCTTCTATTGCAATATGAAGGACGTCCACAACATTTCAGTACCAACAAAGGCATGATTGGGCAAAGACAAGACATGACAGTAAGCTGCAGCCAGTCAGCTCCTGGGTGTGCTGTTGTAAGAGCAGCTACAGGAAGGTTCGGCTGCTGTCTCTGACCCCTGGTGGCCATGTGGACCCCAATAGCGTGTGTCTGCAGAGCCGGAGGCTGCACTCTCAGGGCCACAGCTTCTTCTACAGCCGCACGGTGAGAGGCTTTTTATCAAGACAGCGCCACCATCTGGGCTACAGACCACAGAGGCCACAGCAGCAGACTGCATTATCATTTCACCTGCTAATAAGTGTTACACCATTTGCCCAAATGCAAGTCTCAGCAACCAGTTATTATCATTGTAGTAAGTAGTATTTTGGGTGGAATAAGCCTTTCAAACTTTAACTTGTTAGTTAAAAAGCACTATTTGGATGGGAAAGGAAAACTTTTAAATTCTAGGTACTTGGACATGAGGCAGTACTTTGTGTGGAATCGTCCTTGGATCAACCTTCTAAATTTACCCATTTTGTGAGAAATCACCCTTTAGAACTAAGTGGTGCATTTTAGCGACCATTCATTGTGGTAGGTGACGCTGTCTTGAATAAAAGGCTCTCAGCGTGGGGCTGCAGAAGAAGCTGCAGTCCTGAGAGTGCAGCCTCGGGTTCTGCAGACACACCCTACTCGATGGACCCTTCCTGATTTATGTGTGTGCCCATCATCGTTTCTGATTGGCCTGGAGCTCCAGCCCTTGTTCCGCTCCCCACCTGTCCTCTCGGCTGATTGGCCCACCACCCATTCTCTTCTCCAATCAAACAGCAGCAATCTCCGCACCTGAGTATAAACCTGCAGCTAATCTGTCCGGCTAGGTGGTCTCGTCATCTTTGTGTCTCATGTGAACCTGTAACGCCTGCTGACTGCTCTGTGGCTGTGAGCTGGTAGTTGCTTGTTGTCTTGTAGCGCTGAGCTGTATGAACTGCTCTGAGGCACTCGTTTCTCTGCCTAGACACTGGGCCAGGCTTCGCTAACTCTTTACACCTGCACCTCTTTATTAATTACATTTTGTTGGCTACAGTAGACGCAGGCCCGGTTTCCTCGGCCACCTTTGATTACGTTGCTTATGCGACAGAGTAATAAATTACTTTACGTTGCGTCCCTTAATATCCCAGTTTTTATGTTTGTTTACATTAAAGTCAGCAAAATGATTTACTGACTGCTTCTGATGGATGTACAGCTGTCACTGAATGACCGTGACAGTGAACAAAACTTAAAAATGTGATGATTCTCAGGCAGAGTTCAAACACCTAAATGTTTGTTTGTGTTTATTTCCTTCCTGTCTTGATTTGTCATCTATGTCTATTATAGACCAGCTCCTATATTTCTGGAACATCACAGGGAATATTTTATATTAATATTTCATCCCTCTGTCGTGTGAATCATGTCCAAGCAGGGCTTATGAGTCGACAATCAGTCCTGCAATTTTTAGGTCATTTCAAAGCACTGAACACACGAAGGAAGCTGCTCCCATCGAGAACATGAACACATTCCTGACCCACTTAGTGCCATCCTCCCTCCACACGTTCAGCCGCTTTAAACCTCACACAGTTAAATATTCAGACTTCGCTTTGTGTGGCGGATGTGTAGGTGCACGTCTGTGTGAAGGATGAAATCTGACTCTGGGCGAAGTGGAGGTGACGTCACAGCACCAGGTTATTAAAGCTGAGCTCGGCCTGTCAGGGGAAGCCGTCAGATGGGAATTGATGGATTTCACCTTAAACGAATCCGCTGCACTCAGCTTCCCGCTTGGGCTGACGATAAGACTGAGCGGTTAGATGACATCAGCGGGCGAGATGCTGCCGAGGACAGAGACAGTCTGGTGGTTTACTGGTTTTAACCGGACGCAGCGTGAGAAGCGTCTGGGAGGTGAAACAGCTGTCTGACTACAATCTGGAAACAATCGATGTTTCACAATCACAATAATAAAAATAAAAAAATTAAATCAAGATAATCTATTATATTAAAAAACTCTACTTGATCGTGGTTCCAGCAGAGACGTTGATGGTGCTCCACTGTTCTCCTACAAAAGGCCTCAGAGTGTAAAGCAGGAGGACAAAGCCTCCAGACAGCCGGTCAGGCCCAGCATGCACAGGGTGGAACCGTCTGATCATCAGTTTCACAAAGTTACAGATAACGGACAACACAGACACCCGCTGACAGACTATGAAGGATGGGGGGCTTTGGCGCTCTCCAACCATCTGGCATGCACTTCGAACACAACATAAATCCTATGAAAGCGGCTGCAGCGTCGACAGGTGTGACTATCACAACTGATAAGTAATTTAAAAACCCCAAAATGCACGACGGTGTCAGCATGCTGGAGGTAAAAATGGTGACGAGCTGATTTAGAAACAGCCTGATTAGTCACCATATGTTTACCATGTCAGTGATGCATGATGGAAAACTGACCCTGGAACTGTCACTGATAGTCCATTCATATCTCTTGTGATAAGTCCATCCATCATCTACACACCATTTGATCCTCATCAGGGATGCGGGGGGCGGAGTCTATCCCAGCTGACTCAGGGTGAAGGCAGGTTCACCTGGACAGGTAACCAGTCTATCACAGGGCTACACTTAGAGACAGACAACCAAGCACACTCACATTCACACCTACGGACAATTTACAATCACTAATTAGCCTCAGCATGTTTCTGCTAACCACGGAGCCACCTTGCAGCCCGTGTGTTGACTAGTTTCACCTAAGTGGCACACATCGTGGGTGTAGCCCTGTGGGTGGTACCTCTACCCACATCTGAATGACTAGAACGCCGTCTCTTCGGTGGACTGATGAAGTCAGCGATGCTCCAGATCCCGTGTCTGAAGAGCCTTTTGATAACTGCTCAGGGAAACATCACAGCATCGCGGTTAATAGCTTAATCTGAAGAAGACAATGGAGTTAAGTTATGTTAAACTGTGCTGAGGCTCAGAAAGCTGGCAGGGGGACAACCCACAACGCTCATTATTTTTAATTATCCCTACCTTTTCAGTCTTGTTGCCTCTGGCGTTGTGCGCACAGAGAACATACCGCTGTGAGAGTTTTCTGCTTTGTTTGGTTTATATTGTCTTTGTGTTTGACCGTTTCCTCGTGCAGTGTAGCTTTGCTTTTCTGCTATCAGCTCCAGCCGGTGTGTTTGTCGGTTAGAAGCGGTCGACGGCGTACAGTAAAGAGCGACTGTACTGTGACTCAGAGCAGGAATCTGATTGGTCCTGCCAGCGTGTGATGATGAAATCACCCTGAGGGCTCTGTGCTGTCGGGTTTCACATGTGTCAGGCTGTCTCTGTATTTTTCATTCAGATTTAAGAATTGAATTGGAAACACCTGATGAAACTCTGATGCAAACGGGCCTGAATTTTCTGCTCCCTGCTGCTGGAGGCTCTTCTGGCAGAACTACACAGCCTCCGTGTCTCATCGGACATGCTGTACCAAAATAAAAACCTGTTTGATGCTGACATGCTTCATAAAACAAATCCTGCGTGACGGGGGTGTTTTCTAATTTTATACATATACCATCCATTTAATGTTTATTCTGACTAAAGATCGTTTTTAATCAGCTTAGCCAAACCTCTGAGGATCGCTGCAACTGAAGTGCAACGGCCGAGAAGCCGAGTCGTGGAAGTTTGGACCCAAAAGCGAAAGAGAGAGAGAGAGAGAGAGAGAGAGACAGGTTAAACAACAACAAAAGGTTTTATTTAGGGAGCTGGGAGTGAGGGACACCAGGAGGCAGGGAATGGGATCCAAGGTGGTGCTGGAGGGGAGTACGGCGCTCGTGAACGGGAATCCAAACCTCGTGAGGCGGAGTGCAGGCGGTGTTGGTGTGGTTGGGCAGTGGACCGCTGGAGCTGACGGAGGATCGCTGGAGAACGAGAAATGCTGGTTACACGAGAGGCTAATTACTCACAAAACTGTGGGTAGAGTGGTTGTCCTCTAATTGCAAGGTTGACGGTTCAATCCCCTCCACAGCCGAAGTGTCCTTGGGCAAGACACTGAACCTGAAGTTGCTCCCAATGGCAGGCAGCACCTTGCATGGCAGCTCTGTCTTGGTGTGTGAATGTGTGAATGAGAAACACACTGTAAAGCGCTTTGGGTACCATTAAGGTAGAAAAACGCCATATAAGTGTAGACTATATATATTTTTTAACATTACAAAGGAATGCATACGAGAGCTAGTGGCTGAAAGTCCCACTTAGGCCCCATTTGCACGTAGAAAACATGGTGATATCTCAACAGGCCTTTGGTTCACACGTAAACGAAGCTACGAGACGCCAAACAGTCACATCTGAAAACGATCACATTTGGAAAAACTCCATCTTTAAGTTTGCATGTAGACGGGAGGAGACAGAGTTTGACGTCATAGTGTGCGACAAAAGCATCACCAGCGTCACATGTGTGTGACCATGTTTACAGCTTGGCTACGTCCATATACTTGGACTGACATGTTTACAGTCAAGTGTTTTACTTGTTTTGTCCTTGAACACAACATTCAGGAGTAGCTCCACTTCTCTGTCGGTCCAAACAAACGACCCTCGTGCCATTATCGCTGGAGTAACTGCAAGTAATTTGTGCCATTCGTCATTGTGTTTTTTTCCAGGATTCTGATTGGCTAGCATGCTTCTCATTACACTGCCCCCTATAGGTTTGGCAGCTCATAGCAGCTCTTATCAACGGGTTTGTGTAAACGAAGATTTTTTTTGAACAATGTTATGTTTGAAAACGTAGATCTGTTGTTGTGAATACCGGCTATGTGTAAACGTGGCCTCACAGAGTTGATACTCGGAGCGCAGGTGGAGCGAGACTTCAGCCAGTCCCTAATCACCAGATAGGCTGCAGGTGTGTGAGTGTGGCAGCATCCTCCTCCAGCCGGCCCCGCCCAGCCTGGAGCACAAAACACCAGCCGGAGAACACCAGCACCAAACGGGAGGCCAGAATAATCACAAATAATAAAACAAGTCCATACTCATCACATGAAGACTAATTCAGTTTGGCTGTTGTGTCGGAGAAGAATTATCCACATCTGTGTTTAATGTATGAGTCGATATTTGCAGAAACACAGTAAACGTGTGCGTTTGCAGACCTGATGTTGATGCAGTGTGAGTGAGGGAGTGTTTGTTCAGATGCAGGATGACATTAAAGCCTGGCTGGACG
>NW_007579716.1:93450-103803 GCF_000690725.1 Stegastes partitus
GGAGGAGGAGGTGGAGGCGTGCGGCGTCCTCTGGTCGTCCTGCTGTTGATCAAAACAAAACGAGCTCATAAATCTGACGGCTGCAGAACGAAGTGGCTCCTCAGTGGTCAGGGCCCAACAGCTCGAGTTTAAGCGGTGGAGGATTTAAGCGGTGATGGGTGGACGCTGAGGGAGCGCTCAGCGGCTGGCAGCTTTACGAGCCCGGCTGCTGCAGCCTTCTGTTGGCGGTCTGGAGCGGCGCCCATCATCATGTGATTGATGCTCAGGAGTTTAAAGAGCGTTCACCTTGACTTCTGGAGTAAGTGGTGCTGATGGAGAGGCCTGAACGGAGGCAGGATGTCTCTTCATGCAGTCGTCTTACGGTAAGTCCAGACATGCATGGGCCAGTCCCCAGAGCGCGAATACTCCAGATTACATGTCTTGGATGTTGATTCCTGCCTAAATAGGACGGACACCAACACTACTCTAGAGGATGATTATGTCACTTTTAGATGCTGGATGCAGAAATAATCATCTGTTTGCCCACAGGTTGGTCAGTGTGTTTCTAAGGGAGGCTGTAGGATTCAGTGCTGACAGGAGCTACAGAGGAACCGACTCTGTCCTGTTGTGTTTAAAAGCCAGAATCAAAACTGACTTTTAAGTTACGTTTTCATGTTGATTTCATAGAAGTGAACGTTCGTGTTTGGGCCCACTTGTATTTGAGTAGGTGGTGCTGGTTTAAGGTGAGCCTCGCTGATGCACAGGATTCACAGTATTCAAGAAACCTCATTGCAGATGTTTTGGAGGAAGAAAACACATTCAGCTGATCCACTGTTCCAGGACTCTGAGAAAAGCTGAGGCTCATGGGAGATCTCCAGCCACACTCAGCCAAGCGAGCATTTGGACGAGATCCACGCTGCTCACCAGAGAGCGGTTTTCCCTCTGCAGGGGAGGAGTTCACCAACGTCAAGCAGCTGCCATTTTGTTTTTGTTTTGGGGAGAGGAACTGAGGAGAGTTCAGTCTGCAGCAGGGTCAGAGGTCAGCAGGCAGGAAAACAGACATTTCTTCTTCAAACCCAAAAACACAAACACGAGACAGATGTAGATTCATTTTTCATGTCTCAGGAGTCAGAATGCTTTCCAACTGTACTCCATCAGCGGGACTATAAATATAGCTGTTATTCCAGTTATTACTCTGTTGTTACTGGACACTCTGTGTGCAGAGAAAAATGTCCTTTTTTTTTCAGGCGAGCAGGATTGTAAATCATTTCTCAGCAGCGTTAATAAGAACTGTGGGAACTGAACTCAGACCAACATCTACTACAGACTGATATCACAGCGATCCTTTCCCAACTGGCTGAAACACACTCACTGAGAACTTGGTGTCTGCTGCCCTCCTCAATCATTGGCTACCAATTTCCAGGAAACAATTGAGTTTTTAACCTCACTCAAGCTCTACATGTAGACACAAGGCCATGCTCGTGACCTGGTTTTACACAGCGGCCTCAGCCCCATACCAAGGAAGTGTGATCACAAACTTGTCTTATTTAACTTGTCACGTCTACCAGCCCGTCACAGCACACCAGTCCACTGCCGGGTCTTGAACTGCTTTTAATTCTAATCCTAACACAGAGGAGCTGGTCTTTAATCATAACTGTTGCTCCATCTTAGTGTGGCTCCATTCAAATCCAAAGTCTCCAACAGCACCCCCAGGCCTGGCTGAATGAATCCACACAACAACTAAAAAGAGAGTGCAGAAGAAAGGAAAAGGAAGGAATTGGGTTTACTTGTGTTTTATCAGAGCTGGACAGATGCATCACAAAATGAAGTTAAAGAAGCAGGAAAATCATTCTAACCCGAGATTTTTTATTTAGAACCATCAACTCTCTTATTGCCCCCTCCCCCGGGGTTTTTACTGATACCTCCCAGGAAATGTGTGAACATTTGTTTTTAATTCTTCACAAATAAAATTATTATATGAGGCAACTGATTAGACCAATTTATAAACCTCTGTTTTTGTCTAAAGTTTTAGAAAAAGTGGTTTCAACTCAGCTTTTAGCTTTTTAGCTTTTAGCTGACAGGAGAGAGAACAATTTTATTCTTTTGGATCTGAGTGCAGCTTTCGACACTGTGGAACACACAAGTTTAATCGACCATCTCAGACCTTGGGTTTTTCTCTCTCTGCCTTTTATTACCACTGGTTCTCCAGTTAGACCAACATCCCGAGTCACCAGATGGAAATGCAACATGTCCTTGCTTAAGGAGGAGCATTCTATGGAATGGACTGCAAGATGGAGTGGTGGTTAGCACTATGGCCTCGCAGATAGAAGGTCACCGGTTCGCGTCCCAGTGAGGACATCCGGGATCTTTCTGCGTGGGTTCTCTCCGGGTTCTCTGGCTTCCTCCCCTCCAACATGCTGAGGTTAATTGGTGATTGTAAATTGTCCGTAGTGTGAATGTGAATGTGCTTGGTTGTCTGTCTCTAAGTGTAGCCCTGTGATAGACTGGCTACCTGTCCAGGTGAACCTGCCTTCACCCTGAGTCAGCTGGGATAGGCTCCGCCCCCCATGACCCTGGTGAGGATTAAGGTGTAGAGATGATGGATGGATTCTATGGAATTTTTTAAGAAGGAAATTCAGGAGTGTTGGTTGAATAACGACTGGGATGCTTTTGCGACTTCACATGACAACTCTGAATGACATTTAATACCTTTTGGTTTTTGGTGTGTCTGTGCAGCCCAACTTCAGCCGAAGCAGTTCAATCACGCAGAACAACAGCAAAACAGCCTCTAACGAAGCCACTTGCCGCCTATCAGCTGTTGTCAGGTCGATACGGAATCAGCCACCTGACCGAGGACGCACAAAAAACCCATTTACAGCAGTGTTGTCATAGGGACATTGATTTCTCTGCTCTTTCCTTTCACAAGATCCTCGAAACCTGCAGGAGATGTCAATACTGACTCCATTTCTGTTTATAGCTCTTTGATAGGATCAGCCCCTACAGCTGAGCGCACAGAATAATTTAAAAATGTAAATGTGAGTAATTCAGCCACCATTCTGCTGGACGTTATCCACCAAGAGCGTCAATCGGCTAACAAATAATTACGCTGAGCGACACTCAGACATTTGGGAAACATACAGACTGTGTTTGCCATCAAGTGCACCCAGAAAACCTTTTGAATCAGGGCCCTGTTCATTATGTAATACTCCAATCCTACAAGTAACCAAAAGAGATCCAAAGTTCTGAAGCGTTCCATTTTTTCTCCAATTACACTGAACATGAAACTTGTGTACGCCGACCACGGAGCAGATGCGGCTGGAGAATCTGTTTACTGGCTACACATGCAGCCCATGTAGAGGATTGTGGGTAAACAAGACAGAGAGCTTCTGTTTTGTGAATTTTGTTTCTTACAAACTGTGAGACTGTGTAAGGACTAATGTCAGCCAGTCGCCCTCTGAGGTTGGACC
The DNA here is from genome assembly GCF_000690725.1 of Stegastes partitus. Taxonomy (NCBI): domain Eukaryota; kingdom Metazoa; phylum Chordata; class Actinopteri; family Pomacentridae; genus Stegastes; species Stegastes partitus. The sequence goes on from NW_007579716.1 coordinate 96,897, forward strand.
ACCTTCAAGACGCACCAAGACTCACACTTCACACACAGATCAGTTACATTTTGAACAAGATAAAAAAATTAACAAACAAATTATTTTTACAATTATAATTTAGGGTTAGGGACACCCGAAGCTCAAGGCTGGTGTTATACAGTGTCTATAAAAAGTATTCATCCCCTTTGGACGTTTTCCCCTTTTAGATTTTCTCAACATTGAATCAAGATAATTTGCCTTTTTTTTGCAAGAATCTGAAAAAAAAAAAAAAAAATTAGTGTCAAAGTAAAAATTGATTTCTAAAAAGTAATTTGCAATCTTTTTTAATTTGATCAAACAAATAAAAGTGACTCACCTAATTCAACACAGGCACAGCCAGTTGGTGCCAGAAATCTTCCAAACAGGCTGGAAAAGTTGTTTAATAACCATAACCACGCACCCATGGGTGTCCACAGCTGCAGGGGAGTATATTCAGCAATAAATCAGCAATTTCCCGGAGGCTTCCACCAACGGGATCAATAAAGTTCTATTCTATTCTATTTTATTCTATTCTATTCTATGCCCAGATACACATATGAACAGCTGCTGAAGTACTCACAACCACCTTGGTGGTGATTCCTGACTCAGGATGTGTCTGTCGGACTGCATTTTACCACGATGACACACACACAGAAACACAGGGCAAGAGGGAAAACAATAGGACTTACATATTACACTTTGTATTGAGTACGTATTTTAGATAGAAAAGTAATTGTTTAAAACAGGTAAATCAACAAGCTGACATGCTTGGACAAATCTAGCGAATCTTAACAAAAGACACAGACCAAACTTGGCGTAAAACATGGTGTTTCACTGTGATGATAGTCCTCCTTGGGGACGGAGTAGCTGGTCAGAGGTCAGTGTGTCAGAAAGTGGCGTCTTGACATCTGGATGACCTTGTCACCTGTAGCCTGAGAGAAGCTTCTCCGCTGCCGATTTATCCTCGTTACCGCCGAGCCTCAGCCAGAACATCCCCTCCCTGCTCCCTCTTCCTCAGGCGCTGCATCTGTCTTGCGATTGGGTGTGATCCTGGCTGGTAACCATGGCGACAGCCAGGGCCAGCCAGCAGCAGTGGAACTCAACCGTGAGGACTGCTGAAGGACAGTGGAAGCAGACAGGAGGGGTGTGATCCATTGGCAAGGAGATGTCGGGGGGGTTCAGAAGGTGAAGACAGCCAGCTGTGTCCTCAGAGGTGGGCCACAGGTGTGTGTGGGGGAAATAAATGAGATAATCCACAGGAAGGTGTCTCCATGCTGCTGGTGATCCTTCTTTGTTTCCTGTGTCTTTGTCTGCAGACACATTATCACATCACACGGAAACACATTTTCTACCAAAGCAGATATTTGCTTCCAGAACGCTGTGATATTTAGAATCAGATTCAAACAAACTCCATGAAAAGATGTGAAATAAGATTCTGTTTCTGTGTCTTTCTACAGCAAACATCAATCCTGTGAGTCGAGGAAATCACCTATTGGTAAAAACAGTCAGAAACCAAACTCAGAGGTGGCAAACATGGGAGTCAGTTGGCCTGTTTCTGCTCGTTCCCTTGCTTCATGTACAGGCTCAAAGCAAATTCAGGACATAACTTAGCCGGTAATTTGGTACGCAGGGGTCAGGTTATGAATTACTTAAAAACTGAGGATTAATGAAAGCCTATCGCTGATGCTGCTATTTATCATTGTTCTACAATACGAGGATAGTGGCTAATAACTATTCAAAATGGTATTTTAATGTCTCTCATATATACAGTCATGGAAACAATGATCAGACCGCCTTGTTTCTTCAATTTCTTGTTCACTCTAATGCCTGGTACCACTAAAGGTCCATTACCTAAAGAATACAGTGAACAGGACACAACATGCAGCTGATCCATCGTCCTTTCTGTCCTGTGTGACCTGCTTCAGCTTCATGTGTTCCCTGTAGGGTCCATAAGAGGCCGTTTCATGTCATCAGCAGCACATGCAAAGACCTGGACTGGTTTCCTGCTGACATTCAGGCTCAGAAGCTGTCAGCTCTCACATAACGCCTAAAACACAAGGATTATGGGAAGCCACAAAGGCAGCCATCTTGGCTCTGCTGGAAACTGGCATGAGTGAGAGACAGGTAGAGAAGAACCTGAAGATCTCCAAGACAGATGTTCATTATGCCAAGAAACAACCAGCCCAACATGGTGCTGCCACATTGCTAGCTGGTGGCAGCAGGAAACGTCTTTCTACCCACCAGATGACCGAGCACTCATCTGTTCTGTGTCAGGAATCATCGTCAGACCTCCAGGGACCTTAAAAATGAGTGGGTACTGTGGAGACATGTGACTTGTTCAGCAAGGACAGTTGCACACCGACTTCTTGAAGCTGGTATGAAGTCACACAGGACACAGAAGAAGCCCTTCATCAACCAAAGGCAGAGGAAAGCCCGGTTCCTCTCTGCTGGGACCACAGGGACCGGACTGGTGATGGTTGGGCTGAGGTTCTCTTCAGTGATGAATCCAATGTTCAGCTGATGCCCACTCCAGCCAACGTCCTGGTGAGGAGGAAGCCTGGAGAAGCCTACAGACCAGCCTGTCTTGCCCCTGCAGTAGAACATGGGGGTGGATCAGTGACCATCTGAGCTGGTTCCAGTTTGGGTGGAACAGGGCCAATGGACCGGGTCGTGTACAGGCTGCTCTGGAAAACAGTCTTCTTCCATCAGCTGGAAAACTCTTTCCTGCCTCCAGTGACTGGATTTCCCAACCAGACGATGCCCCTTGACACACGGCGAGGTCAGTTAAAGCCTGGATGGAGAACCAGAACACTGGAACCATGCCTTGGCCTGCTCAGTCACCAGATCTACATCCAGCTGAAAACCTGTAGAAAATCAGCAAACGCAAAAAAAAGCACACAAGCCCACAAACAAAGCAAACTAGTTTGAATTAGTGCAACAGGAATGGGCTGCTGTGGCAGCAGAACCATGTCAGAACCTGGTGGAGAGCAGCCGAGACGCATGGCTGCAGTCATCAGAAACTATGGTTCTGCCATGAAATACTAACTCCTGTGCATCATGTGACTGAAACAGACAGAACATGGGACGCCTGAAAGCTCTGTTTTGGCAGCACAATGCCATACTGATGGAAGAACTGAAGGGGTTTTGGTTATTATCAAGAAAACTCTGGAACATGTCTGATATCGGCTCTTAAATCAGTCCTATGAGCTGTTTTTGTTGCTATCATTATATCAAACGTACCTTTAGTTGTACCAGGCATTAGACTGAACAAGAAAATGAAGGTCTGATCATTTTTTTCATGACTGTAATTACTTTCTCCCCTACGACCCTGGTGAGGATTAAGCGGTGTATAGATAATGGACGGATAATTATCATGAAGCTGACTTCAGTGACTTCATCTTGTGTCATCATCAGGTTCAGACATCTGCAAAAATAATGACGGACAATTCACTGTCCAATATGCACACTAACATCTGACAGAATCCCACAAGGTGTCCTTAGTTTAACTCACAGGACTTTCACCCAGGAAACTGGGCTGTGTGTCCTGTGTCGGACCGTTACATTTAACTGTGTGCTTAGACTTCAGCACCACAGCTGCTTGGTTCGGTCCAGGAACCCTGGTTTGGGTTAAAATGCATCCTTTTACAACATGAGCCACATGTTATAAGGCAGCAGCAAACACAGCAGAATAGGACAGAGCAAAGTGAACACACACACACACACACACACACACACACACACACACACACACAGTAATGTTTGGATGGCTGAAAACCAAAGCTTTTCCATCTCCACAGATTGTCTTCCTCTGATGCAAGATTCTCGTCCTTTTTTAAAGCTTCTCAAAAAAAATGTAAACCATGACAGGAAGCTGTCAAGAGCTTCAGCAGAAATGCTGCGAGATGATCACAGTCCAGTGAGATAAACGTCTCCCCGACACTGTTGCTCTCTCTGACAAGCAGCTGTCACTGAAGCCAGGTCCTAATGTGATAAAAATCTGTCTTCACACAGAGAAACGTCAGCCTCGGTGAAAGCTTGTGGCAGCTCGGGCCAATAACGATGAGCCAGTGGAGACGGTTGTCTTTGAAGTCCTCGGAGAGCAGCAGCATGCTAATCTCTTCTTCAAAACTCCGTCACGCCGCTTTAGTTTAACTCTTGCTGGCGTTATCAGAGCAGACATCGTCAGTCTCAAACTTTTGTGGCTCGGTCCTGCATCTCAAACCTCACAGCTTTAACTTTCATCTGAGATGCCGACTGTAAACATGAAACCCAGGTTGAACTTTTAGTGGCCTCCCCGTTACCAACTATTTCTAGTTTTATTTGTCGAACAAAGAGAGCTGCAAGGTGGTTAACACCATCACCTCACAGCTAGAAGGTCACCGGTTCGCCTGAGGACACCCGGGATCTTCCTGCGTGGAGTCTCCATGTTCTCCCCGTGCAGCGTGGGTTCTCTCCGGGTTCTCCGGCTTCCTCCCACAGTCCAGAAACATGCTGAGGTTAATTGATGATTCTAAATTGTCCGTAGTTGTATGAGTTTGTAGGAGTCTTTCCTCTGAGTTCATTAAATATCTGCAGCATCAGCTCGGCCCATACGAGCGTCTCCAAAGTGGCGTACGTTTATGCATTCAGTAGCAGTAACTTCATTTATAAATGATCTCCAACCTCAACACAGGACCCGTCAGATCTAACAGCAGGTCACACTTTATTCACCTCGTACAGGTGAGTCAGTTCAGGTTTGATAAAACACATTAACACGCTGATTGTAAAGCTCCTGTTTCCTGTCTGAGTCTGGTGTGAGGAGCAGCTCTGGGATCAGTTCAGAGGACGCCGAGGAGCACGATGTGAGGAGCAGTTTATCTCTCAGAGAATGAATTTGTGCCTCAGTGGGCGTTTTGTTTTGCTATCAGCACTCACTACAAGGAGCCCTTCCAGCCGCCACACCCACAGCCTGCTTTTGCTATTCAGGCTGAACACTGTGTCCCAGTGTGGCTGTGAACTCTCCGCCTGTGTGGGAGTCTGTTTGTAAACTACCATAAATAGGCACTCGGTGGTTTCTGCTCCTCTTCCAGTTTGGTGTTTTGGCTCCAGCTGAAACACTTAGATATAAAAGTGAAGGCAGTCACCCAGTTTCCTGCTGCTGACGCTGCATACAGACACATCAACCTCCTACTTCTGCTTTATTTGGTAACTTGGACACAGTCTTCTGAAACATCTTTTACATTCAGCAGTTTGTCCCCTTCCATATGTTTTATACTCTCTGATGTCTGCAGCCGCTGTTCACAATAAAGATCTGACACGAGGACATCTGCACTATTTATCAGATGCTGCTCTGATTGGCTGGAGGTGTGGCCCCAGGGTCACCTCCTGAATAGGTGGTCATGAATAACACACACTTTATGTAAATAGCTTCTGAAACCAGCTGCTGGAGGACAGAGAGGAATCTGAGCTGTAGGGAAAGAAATCAGCTCGATAGATGGAAAGTCACTGAGAAGATACAGTGAGGTAATGATAATAACTTTATCTGTACAGCGCCTTTCACAATCAAAGTTACAGTGCTTTGATATCATTTTAACAGTTTGGATGAAAGTCTTCCAGTCAGAGCTGTGAGGTGAGCTTGGGATCATTATCCTGCTGCCGTATGAATCCTCCCTCACAACGAAGGGAACCAGTGGGTCGGAGCCTGTCTGACTGAAGGAGCATGGAGTTGATTTACTCCACTGGTCCAACTCCAGAGTCTGCGACCTCCCCAGATTGAAATATTTCCAGTGTTAGACATGCTGTTGGACAGCGTACTGAGCTAAATTAGCAGGTACTCTACATTAAACGAGGCTTCACTATGCTGAAGTCAGCGCCAGAGACAAAGCAAACAAGGATTGCCTTTTTGTATGACGTGCAGACAGATGAACTTCCANAACCTGAAGATCTCCAAGACAGATGTTCATTATGCCAAGAAACAACAAGCCCACCATGGTGCTACCACATTGCTAGCTGGTGGCGGCTGGAAACGTCTTTCTACCCACGAGATGACCGAGCACTCATCTGTTCCTGTGTCAGGAGTCGTGGTCAGACCTTCAGGGACCTTAAAATGAGTGGGTACTGTGTGAAGGGCAAATGGACCAGGTCATGTACAGGCTGCTCTGGAAAACAGTCTTCTGCCATCAGCTGGAAAACTCTTTCCTGTCTCCAGTGACTGGGTTTCCCAACCAGACGATGGCCCTTGGCACACGGCGAGGTCAGTTAAAGCCTGGATGGAGAACCAGAACACTGGAACCATGCCTTGGCCCGCTCAGTCACCAGATCTACATCCAACTGAAAACCTGTGGAAAATCATCAAACGCAAAAAAAAGCACACAAGCCCACAAACAAAGCAAACTAGTTTGAATTAGTGCAACAGGAATGGGCTGCTAACCCTACCAGCAGAACCATGTCAGAACCTGGTGGAGAACAGCTGAGACGCATGGCTGCAGTCATCAGAAACTATGGTTCTGCCATGAAATACTAACTCCTGTGCATCATGTGACTAAAACAGACAGAACATGGGACACCTGAAAGCTCTGTTTTGGCAGCACAATGCCATACTGATGGAAGAACTGAAGGGGTTTTTGGTTCTTATCAAGAAAACCCTGGAACATGTCTGATATCGGCTCTTAAATCAAACTCCTATGAGCTGTTTTTGTTGCTATCATTATATCAAATGTACCTTCAGTTGTACCAGGCATTAGACTGAACAAGAAAATGAAGGTCTGATCGTTTTTTTCATGACTGTAATTACTTTCTCCCCTGCGACCCTGGTGAGGATTAAGCGATGTATCGATAATGGACGGATAATTATCATGAAGCTGACTTCAGTGACTTCATCTTGTGTCATCATCAGGTTCAGACATCTGCAAAAATAATGACGGACAAT
>NW_007579716.1:106318-108340 GCF_000690725.1 Stegastes partitus
GTCAGATAATACGCCGTCATCCTGATTGGTGACATTAAATGTCATGTCGGAGTCACAATCCAAGGCTGTCGCTATGTTAAGGCTGTTTTTATGGGTTCTGTTGGTTTTTCCTAAAAACCTGTCAGATAGCAGGTTTAGGATTGTTAAGGGTCGATTATCGAGTCACGACTGTATACTGTACATGCAAACAATATACAAGACAAATAACTTAAATAATAGCTTAAAAATATACTTACCTGCAATGCTTCATTATTTTAGACCACTAACCGTTACAGGTAAGTCAAGAGTGAGTGTAGACTTGAGCCTGATGAACTGAGGCTCAAATGTTCTAAGAAAAAAGAAAAATAGGCGACTGAGCAGAGAACAAACCCTGATTTTTTTATTTATTTTTTCCTGGTTTGTAAGCAGTTACAGCCTCTCAGTGTTCATTGAGTGGCTTCAGTGATGAGGTAAATCAATACAGTCTGACCTAGAAGTGAATAAGAGTCCGTGTATTTAGCTGTTTGCAGTTTTGGGAAGCGATCCTTCATTGGAGATCCCAGATTAAACATTTACAGTGGAAAATAGAGGCATCTTAGCTCCTGATTTATTCATCACATCCGTGTTTGCAGCAGACTGTTATGTCAGAGCAGAGACACCGAGGGGTTAAAGCGGCGGACGTGGGATTCATCACAGCCGCAGACACCTGTCAGGGATCAGGTGACCACCAGGTTGTGTTTCCTCCCTCGTGTCTCATCTGTCCAGGCTGCATTACAGGACGCTGCAGACTGTGGGAACAGGGACTCGGCTATCAGAGGGCGTGGTGCACATGTGGTTGACCCATTGTGTCAACGTACAGGTAGACTTGAGTTTCACAGTGTGTGAGGTTTGCCCTGCTTGTAAAGGTGTTGGTATCAAGGTCCTCTGGACAGCAATGCCTCGAGGATGGCATGTAAACAGTGTGATAGGATCTTATCCCGGAAAGGCGTCAGCCTCTGTTACTGTACCGTATTGTCTGGCAGACTGAGCTGCCTGCTGCTCAGACCAATCAGCTTCTACGTTTGAGTTCAGCTCCCCAAAGCTATCGGCTTGCTATCTTCCAGTTACGTGAAGATCCAAAATAAGAAGGCAGACTATCAGTGACAACCAAAAACCATTAACAGGCAGTTTTCCACTGACAGAAACTCAAAGCGGACACAAGGTGGTTTTGATGGGACGTTTGCTCACAGTGCACCAGACAGCGACTAACAGCAGCTCCTGTTCTATGAGCACAGAATAGATTAGTTTGTGATTGTCACTGCTGAAGCAATGTTAAAAAGACAGTGAACTATTGTTGTAGCATCCTCTGTAGCAGCAATACACAAGTTAGAAAATGAAATAAAAGGTTGTAGCAATGGAAGCTGCTTATGTTGGGCTGTGTTTTATGTTGCTGATGACTACGACTCAACAAGGACATTGAGAAGGAAAAAAAAAAAAAGGGCTCCTTGTCCTCTCCAAGTTTAACCAATCAGTATCAAGCCCCACACAGCAGCTTTTCAGGACCACTCAGAGCTACAAACTCCAGAGTGGGCACTTGAAAGAAGTTCTACTGGGTCGGAACATGCACAAAAGTTGAGTCTGCCCTAAAACGGCCCTCCAGTTCCTGCAGTGGAGAACAGCTTGTTGTTGTGCATGCGTCACCTTTACGAACAGTCCGGTGGTCAGGATGAGCCCCGGCCTCACGGTGCAGGAGCACGAGGTGAGGAGCACACAAAGGCTGCCGGACCAGACGGGGTGACCGAGAGGGTCCTCAGAGGGTGCGCAGACCAGCTAGCTGGGATCTTCGCCGAGATCTTCAACACATCACTGTCTCAGTCCATCATCCCATCATGCCTGATGTCAGTCACCATTACATCAGGACCAACCTGCTCACACGGCTGAAGTCTCTTTAATTTCACAGCATGATCCCAAGCTCAGTAGATCCTGATGATTGTACGTAGTCTTTGCCCCGCAAATAGGGTTTCCAAACCAAAAAACACAAAGCCACACGTACACACACAGTAA
>NW_007579717.1:0-16189 GCF_000690725.1 Stegastes partitus
GTAAAGGTGCATTTTAATGGGACTCAGAAGCACTTTGTTTGACCGTACGGCACCAAAAGCACACTCCACATGGGGATAATTTTAGGACAGAGACTTTCACACCTTCGTATCATGTTCCATTCAGTCCTGATGACTACGATTCTGACAGCTCTACTGTAGCTCAGCAGTCGGAAAAGAAAGCAGGCCGACGTAGAGAAGAATAACGAGAATGACAGCAGAAGAAGAGGGACGTGGAAGCATCAAAGTTAGAGAATACAAGAAAAGGGGGAAAAGTGTGGATGCTGGCAGTACGTGAGCGGGTTGAAGCTGCCGTGTGCTGCTTGATGGATAGCTGGTATGAGAGCTCACCACCGCTGCTGGCAAGGTCTACATCAGACCACCTGTTTAATGTGCATCAGCAGTCCATTTAAACTGAACTCGGGTCAGCCTCGCTCTGCCTCGTTCACACAACATCTCAATCCGGTCACAGAATGCATTATTGATTTTAAAAAAAGGTGCATCCTCTTTTTTTTTTTTGGTTGTTCAACGAGGTCAGAGGTCGCCTCGGAAAATGCGCTCCTCTGGGATTCAGCATGGCACTCTGTGGGAGGCCAAATTAACTCTGGAGTGCGGTTTAACAGAGTTATGCTAACTCCCCTGTTAAATTTAAATACGGTCCATTTACATATCTGAGCAGTAGATGTGTGTGTGCAGCAGTGGCAGTCTGAATGAGTTACAGCTGTGCTAGTTAGCAGAGGTGTCGCTAATTAGCGCTTTGAGCTTGTTTGTTTAATTCTCAAAACCTGATCGCCCAATCGCAGCTTAGCAACAGTGAGGAGGCGCAGCGGGCTAATCGAGCTCTGGATTTCCCCACATGGTAAAAGAATTTGCACGCAGCTGGTTTAAGGCCAATTCTCCATTAATACAAAGAGTTTGGTGGGTTTTGTCTTTAGTAGCCAAAAGCACAAGAGGAAACACGTAAAAAGTGGATTAAACAGTCCAGATATTAAACAGTGTGTTTATCCGCTCTAAGCAAGCTGTAATTGTTAGCATGCATGGCTAAATAGCTCGCTATCTACAGTAGTAAACAAACTCAGCACTTTTGAGGCCAAAAAGCATTTGAATAATGAACTACATTTAGTAGAGGCAACATAAAATCCAACATCCACTTGTTTGTTTGTTTTTTATCCTTTTGCACTACAGCTGTCAGCTGTGAAATGAATCACCAACTATTTTGACAATCAATTAGTGAGTTGGTGGTTTTTTTCTACGAAATAAAGTCTAAATCCTCTAATTGCAGCTTTTTAAATGTGAACATTTTGCGGTTTCTCTCCTCCTCTCTGACAGTAAATCCAATACCTTACAAGACATTTGTCATCATGGCTTTGGGAAACACTGATTGACAATTTCCACCATTTTCTAAAAATGTATCGACCAAGCAATTTATTGAAAAATTGAGAAATTTAAACGTTGCTCACTGACTTCTGCGTATAATAAATATAGGACTGTCAAATTGCTGACATATGAGAAAATCTTGGTGGGAAATTGTAGGCCAGAATTTGCAGCAGGCACATTGATTCTTCAGAGTTCTCTGACACAATTTTGTCATTTCATACAACCAGAAGTAACTAATTTGACTTGTGATAACAGGATATGTTAAAGGAGGCTAAAGGTTTTCAGATGAAGCATATGTCTGGGATTTGAACATCGCCACAGTATACTCACAGCAATTCGAGAAACAGTCACAATCTTTATTGTATTGATTTGTGTGAGTGATGACGTGTGCTGCATTAGATTTAGTCTCAGCATGACGGGGCTCCAGACTAACTTTTTATACTGGTCGCACCAATGTACCTAACTTTATTGTTTAGGTGCAGCAAGAATTTTAACATTACATTTTAACCGTTACCGTTCTAGTTTCTGTATACTGTGTTGCAGCAGATCTGCAGTTTTCTAAGAGCTTGTGTGAGTATGTGGTGCATGAAGCTGCATCTCCATGTTTGACTTGAATTTTGGATTGTTTGGCAGCAGATCAGAAATGCAGGAACTGTTTAAAAAAGCTTTTTTTCTACCTCGATCTGAAATGAAGAGCCCACATTTACAGTAAACGTTGTATCATGATTTGTATAGGAGGAAAGCTTATACAGGGAAAAACTGGCAAACATACAGCATATAAATATGAATCTCGATCCCTCAACTTTCTGACCCATGTGAATCATTCATTGCCTCCAAGAAGTCATCTGAAGGTTTTCTTTGCTGGTATTTTCTCGTCCTCTCGCTGTGTATCCATCCTCCATGTCTCGACAGGATATCTATCTCCTGTTGTGTTGCCTGCACACATCAAAAACCCAAACAATGAGTAATTTTTTCTGTTCTCTACACATACACACGGTTTTTTATTGGATATATATTTCAAAGAACCTACAAAGGCTGGTTTTTCTTTGGGTTTTTTTTTATCTCTCAGATGTTGACAAGAATAGCCAAAGAGACAAATTTATCAATGGCGACTCTGTGAAAATAGTTTGTCAAATAGTGTGAGGGCTGACTGAATTATTACCTCACCGACTCCTCACCGCATGTTTAGGCTACTTCCAGGTCCCTAATGCTCCCAAATGTGATGTTTGAATGAAACCAAAACTGCTCCTATTATTGTGCTATATTCGATTTGCTATCATAGGGATTTGTTTACCTATAGCAAACGTAGTCACAATACATGACTGGACTTCAGCTCTCTAGTGAAGATATGGATCCATTTAACAATAGTTCAATTGATTCTGACCTCGCTTAGCGCTGCACACTCCTGACATTTGATTGTAATGGGCATAAATCTATACGCTAGGTAACTGTGTTTACATCTGCATTTTCGAAATCGCTTCAGGTGATGTTTAACCCAATCACAAGTTAAGGGGGTGGAGAACAATCCAATCACAACTTGGTTGGCGAGCTCTAGCGATCCAATAACTGGGTGGCTCAGTAATCTATACGAGTAGCAGAAACAACTCCTCCTCATTCACACTAACCAACAGTTCAGCTTTATAATCATCTCAAGTCGCTGCCAGGCTGCTGTGTTAGATTATTCATCAAAGCTGCGCAGTGGTCGAGCCCTGAGGCATGTTTGCAGGATGGATCCCTCATCCGCTGCCTCGACTCCAGCACTTACTGTCCATCACACATCAAAACACCCGGTGGAAATAAATCATTAGCTTTGCAAATATCAGGCATTCGTAATGTACTGTAGTTAACTAGCAGGCTGAATGCAGAAAAACGGCTTCAAACCATGTTAACACACACAAACATATTCGTATTTATGCAACCTAGTCTCACAGCAGACCCTGAAATTGTCACTATCTGTTGGTTTCTGTGCATCCTTTCCCTGTTCTTTGTACAATCCCCTTCAACCTTGCCCCAACCGGTTAGGTAGCTGTCTGCCATCCCTGAGCCTGGTTCTGCTGGAGGTTTCTTCATGTGCTTGATAATTGGATTTGTTGTTTTTCCTCTGTAGACAATATTGTAAGGTATTGAAGTGGCCTGAGATAATTCCTGTTGGTGCCACATAAATAGTACAGAACTGAATTGGATTCACATTTTTCTCCTTTTTCTATATAAGTGGACATGAACACAAATATTAAGTCTTTGCATATTTGACTGGGATAGGCTCCAGCCCCCCTGTGACCCTCGTGAGGATTAAGTGGTGTATAGATAATGGATGGATGGATGGATGAAGCGCTATGAGATGACTTGTTGTTGTAAATATGCGCTATACAAATAAAATTGAATTGAATTGAATTGAATATTTGACTTGCGATTTCTGTGTCATCAGCCAACACAACACTTTCAGGGACATTTTTTGTGTCATGTGAATGCATCATAATCTTTCCATGTGCCATTTCATGCTGTTTTGTTCCAATCACTATAGTTTCTGCTCTAGTCTTAGCTTACTCTTTTTTCTTTGTTTCTTTCTCTTTTTTTGCAGTAATGCAGTATACCATACTTATATCTAGTTTTTCTACTAGACTGCATGTCTTATTTAAGACTCAACTCTGGATAAGTGGAATAAAATGTGTGGGTTTACATTTCGCTACCTAGCAAATCATGGGTTATGGTTGGTAGGGCTGCCACTAAATATTATTTTTATTGTTGATAAGTTTCTGAATTAATCAAGTAGTCGTTTGGTCTATAGAATATCAAAACATGGCCAGAAGTGTTTTCCAAAGGCAAAGTTGACAAATATTTTTTTTTCTCCACAACATGAGATGTCATAAAGGAGAAATTTGGGGTTTTTTCTTTCAAATTATTTATCAAAATAATTGATGATTACTTTGATAGTTGACAACTAATCTATTGTTTAGGGAGTAGTTGCAGCTCTGATGGTAAAGGTTACGATTTGAGTTAGGTTTGTAAAGCCTAGCTCTGCCAGGTTCAGTGTCCCCCAACTAAATCTGGTTTATCACTTTAAATTTCTTTGCTTTTTCTGAGAAAAACACATCATTTTATCACATTAGGCTACATTTCTAGGCAATAATGCACTGATTGAACTCTTGTTTTTTGTGTCCCTGAACCTGCAAGAATTATTTTTTTTAATTTAACCTTTATTTAACCAGGAAAAGGCACAAGACAAGGTCACAACAGCATGGACACAGACATCATACTCACATGGTGAAATTACATTTTGAAGATAAGAAACGAACATGTCAGCAGAGATCAGAATCATAACCAGCAAAGTAATCATCTGTCAAAACATCTACAGACTGATGTTTTTGCCTCCAAGTCATTTATAAACACTTTAAAAGTGTTTAAAGAAGGCAGCTCTCGAAGTTTCAGGTCTTTTTGTAAAGTGTTCCAGGTAGAGGGAACAGCGAATTTAAAAGCTTTCTTTCCCTGTTCAGTTCTAGCCTTAGGAACAGATAATAACAGTAGATCCTGGGACCACAGACTGTTACCACTTGCAGCTTTTACACAAATTAAAAACCTGTAAATAACAAGAAAGCAAGCCTAAAATACATTTATAAATTAAAATTGCCAGTGTTTTTTCCTTTGTGTGGTCAAATCTGACCATTCAACACGAGACTACAACAAACAATGATGTGTAAAAGACTTAAAATTGGTGATAAACCTTAAAGCGCCGTGATAAACTGAATCTAAAATACTCAGGCTTTGAGCAGAAGCTCCATAATCCAACACAGACATAAAAGTGGCAGCAACAAGTCTCTTTTTGGCCTCAAAGGACAGGCAAGACTTGATTCTAAAGTAAAAATGGAAAATGAAAAATTGTACACAAGATCAAGCACACACACAGAAACCGTTAGAAAAAGTAGTTTTGTTTTGTCAGTCTGAAACAAATGTGTGTGAACATCTAAAATAAAATAAAATACATTGCAGAGAAATGTACTGCTGCTTTACCTAATACTATCCTGAAGGCCTTTGACCGTGCACGGAGGAAACTAAATCTGTTGAAGATGTTGCACCTTCATCAAGAGGCTTTTTCAGTTCTTGTGTTCAGCTGACTTTATAGTTTTATGGTTTTAGTTTATCCCTGTTTACTGCAGTGTGGATGTTTGGTGTCACATGAATCATCAGGAGTCATGGCTAAACCTGCTTTTATCAACTCAACTGCAAAAAGTGCTCTCCACACAGGTAGCTCATCAGTCCACAGTCTCCAAAGAATCTGAAGGCCAGACGTTCATACAGAAGGCAGAGCGCACGTTGTAGCAGGACAATAAAAAGAAATCTGGCCGCTTGAGGACATTTTTTTTTTTCTTTTTAATTTGGTGTCCGAGTGTTTGGAAATCACTCGACAGCAGACGAATAAAAGAACGACAGAAACAGCTGATAGAAGATTTTCCCTATCATTTACTCTGTCAGCTCAAGCGGTCGAGGAACTATCGGCGCAACCGGCAGAGGCGGCTTCGTGTGATTTTATCTCAGAGAAAGATGAAGCTGTCACAGCTCGAGACACGATGCCGTTGGAGATATTCATTTGTTATCGGCCGCATGTTGTAATTGTGCAGCAGCGGTTGAAGTGCGTTTCGTTTATGAAGCAACCATGTAACGGATGTTCTACTGACAGGGCGGCACGGAGCCGTGAATGCAGTGATTGGCAGTTTCAAAGGAGTATAGCAATGACCACTGACATTTTGTAATAGAGTAGAGCAAAGCTTAAAAACATGCAGTAATTATGTAGCTGTAACTTTAATAGAGTTGCCACTAAGACGGATTTTCATAATTAACAATTTGAACACGCAGTCCGGTGAACTCCCTTTCAGGAAATGGACATCTGTGAAATGTGTTTGTATGATGTGGGAGAGAGGAAATTAAGAGCCGACCTACAGTATTAAATGGAACTTGTGGAGGCAGGTGAGAGGAGAGTTAATGGTGGTGTGAAGAAGGAAAAATGGCGTTGAGGAGTCTGACAATCAGGAAGCTGTTCTGCTGGTACTGTAGCTCATGTAGCTGAGGGCAGCTACTTTACTCCATTACTCTCACCCCGCAGATGTTTCTGAGGCCTGCTGGTGTCATCTGCAAGCTCAGCAACAGAGCTCTGTTCATGTGGGGATGTTTAATGGGGTATTTCAAGCAGCTGTATTTCCTATTAACATGTCTGGCTGCAGCTCATTCTGCAATAAGGACAAAAAATAGTGAATGCAGCTTTGGTGCTTTTTTAGAAATAGTGACAGTAGAATTGTTTTGATGGAACATCTCCATGCAATGAGGCAACACTATGATTAGAATGGATAAAGCACAGCAAACTTGACATTTTCATTATTTTAGTTTGCTGCTCGGAGGTTGTTGTTGTTGTTTCTTGTCGTGAAGAGGATTTTAAAAACAGTAGGAGAGTAAAATTTGACAGTAGCAGCCAAAAGAACATTGATACCTGCAGCCTACAAGTCAGACTATATGGGCTACTCACCTCTGGTCTAAAGATTTTGAGAAACCCTGTACAGTTAGCATGAGCTCCCTGCTGTTTACAAAGAAAGCAGATTTTTACAAGTTTGTCTTCAGTCTTGGTGAAGGGAACCCTGAAGTTAGCTTCCTGGAATGGCTAATTACTTCAGGGATCTCCGTCCAGTTGACCTGAACACCAACATGTTCATCTGCTGGTTTGTTTCCATGTGTGAGTCTCACTTTTACTGTGAGGATGAAGGCAGAAAGACAGCAGGACGTACTGACAGAGAGCGTCTCTCTGGAAACTGGTGGTGTTCCTGAGCTCACTGCTCTGCTGCTGATAAAGGATGAAAACTTGCTACACAGAGTCTGCTGATGCCATTCTGGGAGACCCTCCATGTGTCTATGGATTTACAGAATCCCAGATGTGGAACTACAAATGATGACTCCAAATATGTCCAACATGACTGGAAATGTGTCCAGAATGACTCAAAATATGTTCAAACTGACTGGAAACATGTCTGTATTTTTCCAAAAAGCCTTGAAATGTGTCCAGTATGGCTCAAAATGTATCCAGAATGACGTTAATTGTGCCCATGATTATTCCAAATGCGTCCACCATAACTGAAAAACTGGATGTGAGGCATCTCATCTGCAGAGCTACGACTAATGACTTGTCCAAAACTACTTAAAACTTGCCCAGAATGAGTCAAAAGATGTCCTAAATGACAAAGAAGCTGTCCAGAATGACTGAAAACCTAGCCCAGATGACTTGAAATGTGTTCAAAATGGCCGTAAACTTGTGTGTATTTATTAGAAGAGGAAATGAAAAGCAGAATCAAATGGAAGATGAGAGTCTGATGATAGAGGCAGAAAGACAGCAGGGCGTTATGCTTCCTTTGGAAAGCTGCATAACAGGGAGCTCATGCTGATTGACCCACAAAATGTCTACAGGAGCTGTTTTGTGCGACTACTCATTGGCTCCAATCTCAACAACAGAAGTGAAGCGTTCGCATGATGCATTAAGTGGAAGACGCTTTTCATTCATGGATGTCCCGGATAAACAAAGTGAATGAAATGAAGTTGTGTTCAGCCGTATTTATCTGCCTGTGCTCTCTGTCCACAGTCTGCTGGTCCAAGTTCCATTTGCAGAAAATTGTACTCCGGCCCAGAGTTGTGAATTTGCCAGCTTCGTGGTTTCCGCTGTGTTGAATCCTGAACTGGAATCAGCACTCGCCTCCCCGATGTAACGTTTGTTATTTGCAGTGTGTGTGAGGGCAGTGCAGATGGCATCCTCTGTTGGCAGGGAATGCCCACCGGTGGGGGTCCACACTGGCCAGGATGTGTGGTCTTTGATGTGCAGGAGAACCAGTTTCTCAAAGCTCCTCATAGTAATCGGCGCAGAGCGCTTCGGGCCAGAGAGGAGCCGAGGAGAGCTGTATGGTTAAACTCCCGCCGTGAGGGTGAACTTTTAATCCCATCGCTCTCATGCACACGGTGAAGATAAAATATATAAATAAAATCTCATATTTCCTCTAAGGTGCACATGTAGCGTTTGCCCAGTTTGGTCCAGAATCCAGACTCCACTGTGGCTTCAACTGCAAGAATTCACACTCTGCCCTAAAACAGCCATTGTTGCCGCAACTTAAGTGTTTTGGGGCTGCTGTATTTTCTAATACAGTTGCATAATACTTTCAATGAAATTAATATTCCTCTTTTTGTTTCTTTTGTGGGCCAGAAGTGCTGCAATGTGCTGCTAGTTCAGTCTGACCTCTTTATATGTAAACATTTAGAGATAAGACAGTGTAAATATTACAAGTGGGTACATAGTCATTTAAAGTGCGTCGCAGAAATTCCATATAATATTTTCATAGTTATGTTTTTATTGGTCCCTAGTTATCTTCAACTATGAACCACTGTGCTAGAAGAACTTCATGAATACCAACATGTTGCTGTACACTTACTTCATCTCATCAGAGGCCTTCCGATCGACCATCTCGGATTTCATTGATTGTTGTCATAAACTATAGATATTTAACATGGCGTCTGTGCAATTTTAGATTAATATATCAAATCAAAAACTTTCTCAGATTTATGTTTTTAATTCCCCGTCGACTCAATTTCCACACATTTTTTTTCCACGTTGAAATTTGCTGCTGTTTGAACGTTAATACCTCAGGATCTATTAAAAGTAAAGGTACGAAATTTTCACTGTTATTTCTCATCATAACATTATTTCAGAATCTGCAATATTGTACAAGTAGTTTGAATAGTCGCTGATTGTGGGGATTTAAAATTTGAAATATACAAAATAATCCCATTTTTGAGCATACATTAACAAAATGCTGATAATGCAGAAGTTAACTATAGGGATTTTTTCTAAACCACATGTAGCTGCGTGTCACAATAACACAAAACAAAACCTATAGAATGCTTTTTTTAATATGAAATACTTGGTCACAGAAAAAGTTGTTTTCATTGAACTTCATTACCGATGAAGCAGATATGACAAGTTGAAACAAAAAAACCAAAAACATTGCTGGATAGTCGAAGTAGAGCAGAGTTTAATGTGTTTGTTTTGTATTATTGTCATGCAGCTACATTTGGTTCAGAAAATATCACTAGTTGATCTCTGTGTTATCTTGTTGTTGTTGTTGTTGTTGTTGTTGTTAGTTTGTGTTCAATGGTGGGACTTTTCATGTTGCCAGTTTTCTAATATGTATTTTAACTCACATATATTCAGGAACTATTTGAGTACATTATTGCAGATTTTGAATCAATGACATGATGCGAACTAACAGTAGAAAGTTCAGGCTTTAATCTTTAATAGTTCCTGAGGTACTGTCATTCAAACATAGCTAAAAATTTCAATGTGCGAAACTTGTTGTTTGTTGCTATAAACTACATTCCTTCTAACAGCCACAAGAGGGCGACTCCTCTAGACTTCTGATTGTATGGAAGTCTATGAGAACATGACCCAACTCCTTCCTTGATTTGTTACCTTAGTAAATGTTTTCCTCATGAGTTTATGGTCTAAGTTACGAGTTTTAAGTCTCTGTCAGTCCTGTACTATGTTAACGTTGTGTCATTAACATAAATAGATGATAAAGCTTATTTTATAGATTGACGTGGATGGTGTCCTCCGGTTCTTCAGTCAGATTCACCACTCGCTCGGTGCATCTGGTTTCAAAAGACCAAGAAAACAACGACCCAATTCCAAACTCAATGTTTCAAAACAGCTGTCCACAAACCAGTGGGTGATGTCATGCTGGCTTCATCCGTCTTCTGTATACAGTCAATAGCGGGACTTTGCTCAAGACCACAGAGTGACTACAGATAGAAAGAGAAAGCTTCATCAGACCCAAATAAGCAGATGTTTCAATTTGTTATTTTATCAGGAATCTGAAAAAAAATTAAATATCCAGTCCTGTGATTGGTCCAGGCCAATAGCTGATCAAAACCCTGATCTGCAAAGTCACCCCAAGATGCCTTTACGTCCTGCACACTGCTCGTCTAAGCAAATTCCTTCTTATTATTATATATACTTTTCTAAAACTGCAAGATATTCAAATATTTTGTAAAATGTACATAACACTGGCATTTTTGTGATTTTTCTTACTGATCAGTAATGTCCTTTAGTATGTCTTGAACTTTAGAGGGACATCAGATGGTTTATTGACTCAAATAAGAAAAGTTGAGGCTGGAAAAAATATTAAAGGTTCAATTTGAATCATGCACAAAGAGCCAACGGGAGGACAACTGTTGCTGTGAACGCTGCCATGCTACGTCAGGTCGTACAGCCGACCTTTCTACAGGTTGCCATCTGGGTTCTGGGCAGGACAAAAGGCTGGACAATAGGCTTCACCGGGGACATGGTTCATAACTTGACATTTATGATTTTGTTCAGGTAGCCTGTCAGACACTGAAAAAGGAGTGTATCATTGTGCTGACAAGTTGATGAGATTGGAGACGTAGAAGCTCACATTAGTGTCCGGTCATGGCAGCAGCGCTGTCGTTTGTCTGCTGGAGCCTCAGGCTGCATCACTGTGGCTACATACAGCTTGTTGCTTTGGGATCTGTTGTATTACACAATGTGCAGGATGTTGCACAAACACAGGCAGCTACTCTGTGATAATGCCCTGGTGAAAAAAAGGACATTTGTGTGATAATTTTACATCTGCAGTGTGCAATATATGAATATACTGTCTATGCATAATTATTCAGACTAGAATGAAGTATACATACAAAAAAAAACTGTTTAAAAACTGTTAAAATCTTGTGGCAGAAAAATACATGATAAGCATTGTAATATTGTGAATAGTGTTTTTAAAAAATGGTCAAAATAACTGTAATTATCTGTAAAATATTTTTTAAAATCAGATTTAAATACAATAACATGTAATGTCGAGTTTTTAAGTTGACATTATGTACATTTTAGGCCTGTATACATTTAAATAATATTTTTTCTGTCATTTTCAAAGATATTATCTGTAATTTTTCTTTCAAATAATTGTGAATATCTGTAAAAAAAAAAATAAATAAAAAATTCTGATTTAAAGGTAAAACAACACAGTTTTTAAAAAGTGTCATTGTATGGTTATTTGTACATTTTGTACATTCTAATAAACAAATTAACATTTGTAAAAACACTTTTTTTTTCTTTTACAAATCCTTTTTTTCAACAATTACCATGTAAATGGTTACTTTTTTCCCCCAGTGATTTTACGAGGTGTTATCTGTAATCTAACAAAATGATTTTGTTTTTTTAAAGGTAGCACAAAATTAGGTAACATTTTTCAGTCTTTTTATTTTTCAATATATGTAAAATAATGCTTTTTTTTTATTATTATTTGAATACAGTGAAAAAGTGTAATTGTATGATCAATTTCAGAAAATTGAGATAATCTGTACAATTACAGTAAAAACAACAAAAATATAAATTTTTACAGTGCAGTAACCCTTATATGAGTTATTTTGCCTTCCATTACCTTTATTCTTGGCGCTTTTTACAGAAACGCTTCTTGCATATTGAAGAATCTGTAATTGTAAACCATCATGTAAACAAGGAAACATTAGCTGCTGACTTCAATTAAAGGAAAGGGGATAAATCATGTTAATCATGTGTCAATTCATGCCTGTTTCTGAGTGATTTCCTCAGTTCACTAACCCTTGCATTCTCTGTTTAGACTGTGTAAACATAAAAGCGCAAGAAACATGTCATCATATGCATCAAATCCAACATGTTCACCTTCTACATGTTCATAGTGAGTTCAGATTTGCAGTGAGGTGGCATTAGCCAGTCACTCAGCAGATCTTGACATTTGTTCCTGTAGTTGCTAAGGAGACAAAAATACATTGCAGCAAATGTACTTAACTTTTTGTGCTTTTCCGATGCCTGAGTGTCCTCTCAGACCTCTGTTTACTCTGCCTCCTTCTCTTCACTGTGACTCGCCGGATTAAAAGTAAATCAGACCATAAACCACAAGCAATGAGTCGAGTTTGTTTTGCCGCCGGTCTGTCTGACGAGCATCTCGTTAGTTCATGACGAAAGATTTTAGAGACAGTGGGTGATTTGAGGAGGGACGAGGAGGGACAGCATCTTTCTCCCTCGTAGCAGAGAGGGTACAGCGGCAGAGGGGGTATTTTTAGTCTGTCTGACTCATTGATCCTTTATTTGACTGAGGTTTGTGGAAGATGCTCTGAAAGATCAGTCGTCTAAAACCCAGACTGCAGGATTTTTGGGTCGATTTCACCAGAAATCAGTTTGGTAGATGCACCTGTTGTAGCACCTGTGTGGACAGGCCTTGATCAGCCTGAACATCTGAAGGCTGCAATTTTACCACATTGTCCGACTGAGCCACTCCAGAACATTTACCTTGTAGTCTGTGTAGCTTTGGCTGTATACCTCTGGCTTTCTTGACAACAAATCTTCTCCCACGGGGCTGTTCATTAGCAGACCACGGCAGGTTGTCCTCCAAGATTTCTCTATGCTTTGCTACACTCCTTTTACCCTCTACCTTTACAGGTCTTTTAGGTCCTGCAGCCGAGAAGCATCCCCAAATCATGATGCTGCCACCTCCATGCTTCACAGTGTGGATGGTGTGTTTGTGATTATATGCAGCATTTGTTTTTGTTGTTGTTGTTGTTTTTAATCACATGAGAATGTTAAGTTTTTATTGTCTCTTTGACAATTGAGATTACAGTTATTTTAGATGAGTCTGGTCTTGTTAGTCTGAAATAAAAAATAAAAAATATGAGCAGGCATTATCACAATCCTTAAAGTCCCTCTGGAAACTCCTCTCTGTACATTTTTTAGACATCGACATGAAAATAGTCCCCTACTGCCTTAAACTGCCTTACAATCTGCAGATTTGTTTCACCTTAGAATCTGTGTTTTTGGAACTGTCATCAGTACACTGCAGTCGAAAGGTGGAAATACTCAGACATTACTGCTTATTGAACTGTGCGTCTTCAAGCTTATAAAAAACATTACGTGAACATGTTAACAAGGCAAAAAAACGGTTTGTTTTATGTTCATCTTTAACGATCCCATCCAGTAAAACAACAGGGCTGCACAAATTAAGCATTTAGTCTAAGAGAACATCTTTTAAATACAAATTTTAATTGCTATTATAGTTTACTATCAAGAATTAGACCAGTTGTGGGACCTCCTACTGGGCTGTCCCCTTGTTAAAAAAACACAAATCACTTACGGCTTTGAGCTGATGAATACTGGAAACACTCTTGTGAATGGTTGCATTTGTGTGCATGTGTGTTGTTGCGTCAGAAAGGTTTTTATTCGATAAGTCTTTGCTGCTGCTGATTTCAGTCAGCCCAGATGCAAGAAACTTACTCTACCTTATGTCAAGAAATATGCCAAGAGAGCACCTTTGTTAAATATGTCTCCTCATATACTGCGGCAGTAAAAGTGTTGCTTACTGGTGCCACTGGGGAAACATGAAGTGCAGAGGGAGATGGAAACAATGCAACACCATAAGTCATGTGATGTTTTACCAGTTGGAGCTTTTCACACTCTGGATGCTGGAAAAAGAGTCTCACCAGAAGTCTGTGCACCCCGCAGGTACTAGAATTTCATTTTCTCTGCAAATCTCTCTGGTTTTGGCATCTGTAATGGCAGTTATGTCCAAACCAAACCTTGCTCCGGGGCTGATTTGCTAAACCCAAATCAACCTAAATCCGGCGGGTGACTGAAAGTAGCTCAGTACATTTACTCAAGTACAACTTTCAGCAACTTTTATGCTGCAAGGTTGCTGCATTTCACAGAGAAATATTGTGCTTTCTGCTTTACTACATGACCACAACGGATAATATGACAAGTTTTTTAAAATACAACACATAGTTAAAGATGAAACCAGTGATTTCCAGCCTTTGTAGCTTCTCAAAGAAAAGCTGTTTGTTGTCAGTGTCACATTTCAGATGTGGATAAATTGTTCACAGCTCCAATAAATACTAACATTTCCTTCGACACTTCTAACCTGGTTACAGCTCAGTAAAATGATCCAAAATCTCAGCAGAGATCAAAGATTGGAGAAAAAAAGTGACAATAGATTTGTGTATCATAATGTGTTCCTTATTCATGATTTATCTGCTGTTCCTGTCTATAAAACTGGATCTAAAGTAGTTCAAACCTGCTGCAGCTACAACAGTAACATGCTGCTGACACACTGATGCTTTAATACAAATGATCGATTGATGCCACGTATATATATATATATATGTACATATTTTGCTGCTGTGTACGTTTTTTAAGTAGGAATTTTCCATGCAGGACTGTACCTTTACTTCAGTAAAGGGTGTGACAACTTGTTTAGCACTTGAAGAAAGTGACTGATGAATCTCACAAACCAATAGGCTGCAACAAGAAAGCTGATCGCTAATTAAAATGAATAATGCGTTGTATCACTGTTTGCATGAAACACTAATGTGTGCTGCAGCAATGCACACTGATCGTGAATAAACCACAAAGAAAATGTGCAGATTTCACTTAACAGGTATAAAATATAAACGTCATGCTCATTAAAAACAAACATGCTGTGTCATTTACTGCAAATGAAAGCACTTGACTGTGACAAATAAACTGAGAATATATGAGTTCGGTTCCAGCTAGTTTAATATGTTAATCAGTCTGACAGCAACAATCATACAAATGACTACACAACATGCACACAATAGCTATTGTCGCACACAGCAGTCAGATCCGGCACTTTCCAATTGTATTTCAGCCCCATTTGACCTCAGAGAAAGTGACATAACTGCAGGAGACAGACAGCATGACATTCATTAAAACCAGCTCTGTATTTAGAACTGAGGCAGGAAAGTGGAGCGACGCAGGAAGAAGAAGAAGTCAACAGAGCAGGAACTGAGAGGAACAATCGCAGAAGATGCATCTGAATTTCTGTTGAAGAAATGAATCTATTAGTGGAGACAGAGACAGGGAATGAGAGCGACACGGATCAGGGAGTTCATTAAGGGAAGATAAACATGACACTTTATCCAGGCAACACAAACTAAGACTGAAGAGACTGAGAAGAGCAAACAGTAACAATCATTGATCATTCTAGAAATACACGCTGGATTTATAAAGCTTTCACCCGCCCTTGGGAGTTTTAATTTTTTTTTTTTTTGCTTTCAATATTGAATCATGGTCAGTTGAAGTTGGCTTTTTTAACAAGAATTAACAAAAAATAAATTTAAAAAAGACCCTTTCATGATAGATTAAAAACTGTTTTTTGTTTGTTTTTTTTACAAAGTAATGTCAATCATTCAATGTAAAATATTGTAGAAGTCCTCGCCCCCTTTCAGTCAGTATTTAGTAGGTGCACCTTTGGCAGCAGTTACAGCAGTGAGCCTGTGTCAATGTCCTCAATCAGCCTGAACATCTGGACACTGTAGTTTTACACCATTGTTCTTTGTAAAACTGCTCAAACTCTGTCAAGTTGAACAGGGATTGTAAGTAAACAGGCCTTTTCAAGTCCCTCCAACACGTTTCAGTTGGACTGAGTTCTGGGCTCTGACTTGGCCACTCCACAACATTCAGCTTGTTGAATGTAAACCACTCTGTGTAGCTTCGGCTGCTTGCTTTGGCTCATTGTCTTGCTGGAAAACAAATCTCCTCCCAAGTTACAGTTGTCTTGCAGACTGCATCAGGTTGTCCTTCAGGATTTCCTGATACTTTGCTGCATCCATTTAAACCTTCTAGCTTTACAAACAATCCAGAGCTTGCTGAAGAGGAACATCTTCACATCATGATGGTGCCACCATGTTGGGATGATGTGCAGTGTTTGGGGTCCATTAAACAAAATGACTA